>NW_027003735.1:0-162042 GCF_036934945.1 Oncorhynchus masou masou
TACTGAAACAGATGTTAGCTAGCTAACTATAGCTACTGAAACAGATGTTAGCTAGCTAACTATAGCTACTGAAACAGATGTTAGCTAGCTAACTATAGCTACTGAAACAGATGTTAGCTAGCTAACTACAGCTACTGAAACAGATGTTAACAGATGAAACAGATGTTAGCAAGCTAACTACAGCTACTGAAACAGATGTTAGCAAGCTACAGCTACTGAAACAGCTACAAGCTAACTACAGACTGAACAGATGTTAGCTAGCTAACTTCAGCTACTGAAACAGATGTTAGCTAGCTAACTTCAGCTCCTGAAACAGATATTAGCTAGCTAACATTTTAACTGATGCAGCATTAGAATCAGATTTAAAAACAGGTTAAAGTAACCTGTTAACCTTATAGAACAACACTAACGGTGAAGAGACACACAAAAGGTACAGACACACGCACACACATGATAAGACACACACTCTACACATGTACACTGTAATATTGTTGTATAGTGGTTTTATACATGTTGTATTGTAGATATGTAGTGGTGTAATAATGTTATGTGATGTACTGTTTTATCTTTAGTTTTATATGTAATGTAGTGCCAAAATGGGTTCCCGAGTGGCACAGCAGTCTAAGACACTGTATCTCAGTGCAAGAAGCTTCACTACAGTCCCTGGTTCGAATCCAGGCTGTATCACATCCGGTGGCGCACAATTCACCCAGCGTCGTTCAGGTTTAGCCGTCATTGTAATTAAGAATTTGTTCTTAACCGACTTGCCTCGCTAAATAAAGAATACAAATAAATCTGTTCTGACCCCTCATGGGGACCCTTAATAAATTAATATGGGCGAGGTAAATTAACATGTTCTGACCCCTAATGGGGACCCTTAATAAATTAATATGGGCGAGGTAAATTAACATGTTCTGACCCCTAATGGGGACCCTTAATAAATTAATATGGGCGAGGTAAATTAACATGTTCTGACCCCTCATGGGGACCCTTAATAAATTAATATGGGCGAGGTAAATTAACATGTTCTGACCCCTAATGGGGACCCTTAATAAATTAATATGGGCGAGGTAAATTAACATGTTCTGACCCCTAATGGGGACCCTTAATAAATTAATATGGGCGAGGTAAATTAAAATCTGTCATGTTGTCTGGCACCACATTTCCCTCATGGAAACCCTGTGTCTTACCTACGATCTGTCCCCGTACTGCATCACTGTCTGATGGATTCAGCTTACACAGATCCAACCGCTGGTCTGGAGAGAGAGAGAGAGAGAGAGAGAGAGAGACAGAGACAGAGACACAGAGACAGAGACAGAGAGACAGACAGATACAGAAAGAGAGAGAGACAGACAGAAAGAGAGAGAAAGAGAGACAGAAAGAGAGAGACAGAGAGAGAGACAGAGAGAGAGAGAGAGAGAGAGAGAGAGAGAGAGAGAGAGAGAGAGAGAGAGAGAGAGTGTTTGTAGTGTACCCGTTTGCTACAGATCCATGTCAGAACATGTCAATCTGCTAACATAACTAAAGCCCCCCCAGTAAAGGTCTGAACATGTTTTGGACACTTTTGGTACCTAATAAAACTGATATTTGTCAGTCCCCTTCACTTTCCCAAATGTGGTTACATTACAGCCTTATTCTAAAATTGATAAAATAAAACATTTCCCTCATCAAGCTACACACAATACCCCATAATGACATCACAATACCCCATAATGACATCACAATACCCCATAATGACATCACAATACCCCATATTGGCAAAACAAAAAGTTTTTTTTAAACATTTTTGCAAATGTATAAAAAATTCTGAACAGAAATACCTTATTTACATAAGTATTCAGACCATTTTCTATGAGACTCAAAAGCTCAGGTGCATCCTGTTTCCATTGGTCATCCTTGATGTTTCCACAACTTGGATTGTATTTATTATGGATCCCCATTAGTTCCTGCCAAGGCAGCAGCTACCCTTCCTGGGGTTTATTATGGATCCCCATTAGTTCCTGCCAAGGCAGCAGCTACCCTTCCTGGGGTTTATTATGGATCCCCATTAGTTCCTGCCAAGGCAGCAGCTACCCTTCCTGGGGTTTATTATGGATCCCCATTAGTTCCTGCCAAGGCAGCAGCTACTCTTCCTGGGGTTTATTATGGATCCCCATTAGTTCCTGCCAAGGCAGCAGCTACTCTTCCTGGGGTTTATTATGGATCCCCATTAGTTCCTGCCAAGGCAGCAGCTACTCTTCCTGGGGTTTATTATGGATCCCCATTAGTTCCTGCCAAGGCAGCAGCTACTCTTCCTGGGGTTTATTATGGATCCCCATTAGTTCCTGCCAAGGCAGCAGCTACTCTTCCTGGGGTTTATTATGGATCCCCATTAGTTCCTGCCAAGGCAGCAGCTACTCTTCCTGGGGTTTATTATGGATCCCCATTAATCATGGTACTCCATTCTGCTTGTTTATGTTTTATCTGTCGGCCCCAGCCGCACTCAGGCTCTGTGTGTAGTTAATCCAACCCTCCCTGCCTAGTCAACGCCATTTTACCTGCTGTTGTTGTGCTAGCTGATTAGCTGTTGTTGTCTCACCTACTGTTTTAGCTAGCTCTCCCAATTCAACACCTGTGATTACTGTATGCCTCGCTGTATGTCTCTCTCAAATGTCAATATGCCTTGTATACTGTTGTTCAGGTTAGTTATCATTGTTTCAGTTTACAATGGAGCCCCTAGTTCCACTCTTCATACCCCTGATACCTCCTTTGTCCCACCTCCCACACATGCGGTGACCTCACCCATTACAGCCAGCATGTCCAGAGATACAACCTCTCTCATCATCACCCAGTGCCTGGGCTTACCTCCGCTGTACCCGCTCCCCACCATACCCCTGTCTGCGCATTATGCCCTGAATATATGCTACCATGCCCAGAAATCTGCTCCTTTTATTCTTTGTCCCCACCGCTCTAGGCGACCAGTTTTGATAGCCTTGAGCCGCACCCTCATACTACTCCTCCTCTGTTCCGCGGGTGATGTGGAGGTAAACCCAGGCCCTGCATGTCCCCAGGCACCCTCATTCGTTGACTTCTGTGATTGAAAAAGCCTTGGTTTCATGCATGTTAACATCTGAAGCCTCCTCCCTAAGTTTGTTTTACTCAATGCTTTAGCACACTCTGCTAACCCTGATGTCCTTGCCATGTCTGAATCCTGGCTTAGGAAGGCCACCAAACATTCTGAGATTTCCATACCCAACTATAACATCTTCCGTCAAGATAGAACTGCCAAAGGGGGAGGAGTTGCAGTCTACTGCAGAGATAGCCTGCAAAGTAATGTTATACCTTCCAGGTCCATACCCAAACAGTTCGAACTACTAATTTTAAAAATGACTCTCTCCAGAAATAAGTCTCTCACTGTTGCCGCCTGCTACCGACCCCCCTCAGCTCCCAGCTGTGCCCTGGACACCATTTGTGAATTGATCGCCACCTATTGAGCTTCAGAGTTTGTTCTGTTAGGTGACCGAAACTGGGATATGCTTAACACCCCGGCAGTCCTACAATCTAAGCTAGATGCCCTCAATCTCACACAAATCATCAAGGAACCCACCAGGTACAACCCTAAATCTCTAAACAAGGGCACCCTCATAGACGTCATCCTGACCAACTGGCCCTCCAAATACACCTCCGCTGTCTTCAACCAGGATCTCAGCGATCACTGCCTCATTGCCTGTATCCGCTACGGATCCGCAGTCAAACGACCACCCCTCATCACTGTCAAACGCTCCCTAAAACACTTCTGTGAGCAGGCCTTTCTAATCGACCTGGCCCGGGTATCCTGGAAGGACATTGACCTCATCCCGTCAGTTGAGGATGCCTGGTTATTCTTTAAAAGTAACTTCCTCACCATTTTAGATAAGCATGCTCCGTTCAAAAAATGCAGAACTAAGAACAGATACAGCCCTTGGTTCACTCCAGACCTGACTGCCCTCGACCAGCACAAAAACATCCTGTGGCGGACTGCAGTAGCATCGAATAGTCCCCGCGATGTGCAACTGTTCAGGGAAGTCAGGAACCAATACACGCAGTCAGTCAGGAAAGCTAAGGCCAGCTTCTTCAGGCAGAAATTTGCATCCTGTAGCTCTAACTCCAAAAAGTTCTGGTATGGTCAGTACAGAGCCTCTAGTACCAGGGCAAAGAGCTAGCAAGCTACTGCTCTGTTTCAGCTGGTATGGTCAGTCTAGCTGTATGGAGGAGGTACTGCTCTGTTTCAGTTGTTATGGTCAGTCTAGCTGTATGGAGGAGGTACTGCTCTGTTTCAGCTGGTATGGTCAGTCTAGCTGTATGGAGGAGAAGGTACTGCTCTGTTTCAGCTGGTATGGTCAGTCTAGCTGTATGGAGGAGAAGGTACTGCTCTGTTTCAGTTGATGGAGTTAGCCAGCAGTCGTATACAGCCTGTGTGTGTGTGTGTGTGTGTGTGTGTGTGTGTGTGTCTCTTACAGCCCGTGTCTTTCAGTCTGCTGATGGAGTTAGCCAGCAGTCGTATACAGCCTGTGTGTGTGTGTGTGTGTGTGTGTGTGTGTGTGTGTGTGTGTGTGTGTGTGTGTGTGTGTGTGTGTGTGTCTCTTACAGCCCGTGTCCTTCAGTCTGCTGATGGAGTTAGCCAGCAGTCGTATACAGCCCAGGAACCCGGCGCCCTGCCGCTTGTGGATCTTCTTATGGTTCCACACACTGATGGTGATGGAGTCTGTCTTCCCTATGTACCTACACACACACACACACACACACACACACACACACACACACACACACACGGGTCAGGATTAGAGGTCGACAGATTAATTAGGGCCGATTTCAAGTTTTCATAACAATCGGTAAATCGGCCTTTTTGGACGCCGATTGTGGCCGATTACATTTCTCCACGAGGAGACTGAGTGGCAGGGTGACCACCTGGTACATTGCTCTCCACGAGGAGACTGAGTGGCAGGGTGACCACCTGGTACATTGCTCTCCACGAGGAGACTGAGTGGCAGGATGACCACCTGGTACATTGCTCTCCACGAGGAGACTGAGTGGCAGGATGACCACCTGGTACATTGCTCTCCACGAGGAGACTGAGTGGCAGGATGACCACCTGGTACATTGCTCTCCACGAGGAGACTGAGTGGCAGGATGACCACCTGGTACATTGCTCTCCACGAGGAGACTGAGTGGCAGGATGACCACCTGGTACATTGCTCTCCACGAGGAGACTGGTGGCAGGATGGCCACCTGGTACATTGCTCTCCACGAGGAGACTGAGTGGCAGGATGACCACCTGGTACATTGCTCTCCACGAGGAGACTGAGTGGCAGGATGGCCACCTGGTACATTGCTCTCCACGGGGAGACTGAGTGGCAGGATGACCACCTGGTACATTGCTCTCCACGAGGAGACTGAGTGGCAGGATGACCACCTGGTACATTGCTCTCCACGGGGAGACTGAGTGGCAGGGTGACCACCTGGTACATTGCTCTCCACGGGGAGACTGAGTGGCAGGATGACCACCTGGTACATTGCTCTCCACGAGGAGACTGAGTGGCAGGATGACCACCTGGTACATTGCTCTCCACGGGGAGACTGAGTGGCAGGGTGACCACCTGGTACATTGCTCTCCACGAGGAGACTGAGTGGCAGGATGACCACCTGGTACATTGCTCTCCACGGGGAGACTGAGTGGCAGGGTGACCACCTGGTACATTGCTCTCCACGAGGAGACTGAGTGGCAGGATGACCACCTGGTACATTGCTCTCCACGAGGAGACTGAGTGGCAGGATGACCACCTGGTACATTGCTCTCCACGAGGAGACTGAGTGGCAGGATGACCACCTGGTACATTGCTCTCCACGGGGAGACTGAGTGGCAGGATGACCACCTGGTACATTGCTCTCCACGGGGAGACTGAGTGGCAGGGTGACCACCTGGTACATTGCTCTCCACGGGGAGACTGAGTGGCAGGATGACCACCTGGTACATTGCTCTCCACGAGGAGACTGGAGTGGCAGGATGGCCACCTGGTACATTGCTCTCCACGGGGAGACTGAGTGGCAGGGTGACCACCTGGTACATTGCTCTCCACGTGGAGACTGAGTGGCAGGGTGACCACCTGGTACATTGCTCTCCACGGGGAGACTGAGTGGCAGGATGACCACCTGGTACATTGCTCTCCACGGGGAGACTGAGTGGCAGGATGACCACCTGGTACATTGCTCTCCACGGGGAGACTGAGTGGCAGGATGACCACCTGGTACATTGCTCTCCACGGGGAGACTGAGTGGCAGGATGACCACCTGGTACATTGCTCTCCACGGGAGACTGAGTGGCAGGATGGCCACCTGGTACATTGCTCTCCACGGGAGACTGAGTGGCAGGGTGACCACCTGGTACATTGCTCTCCACGGGGAGACTGAGTGGCAGGATGGCCACCTGGTACATTGCTCTCCACGGGGAGACTGAGTGGCAGGATGACCACCTGGTACATTGCTCTCCACGGGGAGACTGAGTGGCAGGATGACCACCTGGTACATTGCTCTCCACGGGGAGACTGAGTGGCAGGATGACCACCTGGTACATTGCTCTCCACGGGGAGACTGAGTGGCAGGATGACCACCTGGTACATTGCTCTCCACGGGAGACTGAGTGGCAGGATGACCACCTGGTACATTGCTCTCCACGGGGAGACTGGAGTGGCAGGGTGACCACCTGGTACATTGCTCTCCACGGGAGACTGAGTGGCAGGATGACCACCTGGTACATTGCTCTCCACGGGGAGACTGAGTGGCAGGATGACCACCTGGTACATTGCTCTCCACGGGGAGACTGAGTGGCAGGATGGCCACCTGGTACATTGCTCTCCACGGGGAGACTGAGTGGCAGGGTGACCACCTGGTACATTGCTCTCCACGGGGAGACTGAGTGGCAGGATGACCACCTGGTACATTGCTCTCCACGGGGAGACTGAGTGGCAGGATGACCACCTGGTACATTGCTCTCCACGGGGAGACTGAGTGGCAGGATGACCACCTGGTACATTGCTCTCCACGGGAGACTGAGTGGCAGGGTGACCACCTGGTACATTGCTCTCCACGGGGAGACTGAGTGGCAGGATGACCACCTGGTACATTGCTCTCCACGGGAGACTGAGTGGCAGGATGACCACCTGGTACATTGCTCTCCACGAGGAGACTGAGTGGCAGGATGGCCACCTGGTACATTGCTCTCCACGGGGAGACTGAGTGGCAGGATGACCACCTGGTACATTGCTCTCCACGAGGAGACTGAGTGGCAGGGTGACCACCTGGTACATTGCTCTCCACGGGGAGACTGAGTGGCAGGATGACCACCTGGTACATTGCTCTCCACGGGGAGACTGAGTGGCAGGATGGCCACCTGGTACATTGCTCTCCACGGGGAGACTGAGTGGCAGGGTGACCACCTGGTACACGGGTGCAGCGTCAAAATGACCTTGTGGCTGCAAGGAGCCAAGGTAAGTTGCTGGTTTGGTTGTTACAATGTAACAGCAATATTCAGACTGAGGGATGCCACCCGTTAGATAAAATACAGAACCGTCTTTCACTGAAAGAATAAACGTTTTGTTTTCGAAATGATAGTTTACGGATTTGACCATATTAATGACCCGAGGCTCGTATTTCTGTGTGTTATTATATTATAATTAAGTCTATGATTTAATATTTGATACAGCAGTCTGACTGAGCGGTGGTAGGCAGCTGCAGGCTCGTAAGCGTTCATTCAAACTTTACTGTGTTTGCGAGCAGCTACCAGTACTGAGTAATGATAACTAGGTTATATACACAGGGTACCAGTACTGAGTAACGATAACTAGGTTCTATACACAGGGTACCAGTACTGAGTAATGATAACTAGGTTATATACACAGGGTACCAGTACTGAGTAATGATAACTAGGTTATATACACAGGGTACCAGTACTGAGTAATGATAACTAGGTTCTATACACAGGGTACCAGTACTGAGTAACGATAACTAGGTTATATACACAGGGTACCAGTACTGAGTAATGATAACTAGACTATATACAGGGTACCAGTACTGAGTAATGATAACTAGGTTATATACACAGGGTACCAGTACTGAGTAATGATAACTAGGTTCTATACACAGGGTACCAGTACTGAGTAACGATAACTAGGTTATATACACAGGGTACCAGTACTGAGTAATGATAACTAGACTATATACACAGGGTACCAGTACTGAGTAATGATAACTAGACTATATACACAGGGTACCAGTACTGAGTAACGATAACTAGGCTATATACACAGGGTACCAGTACTGAGTAACGATAACTAGGTTATATACACAGGGTACCAGTACTGAGTAATGATAACTAGGTTATATACACAGGGTACCAGTACTGAGTCACGATAACTAGGTTATATACACAGGGTACCAGTACTGAGTAACGATAACTAGGCTCTATACACAGGGTACCAGTACTGAGTAACGATAACTAGGTTATATACACAGGGTACCAGTACTCCGTCACGCTAGCTCCCCACTCCGTCACGCTAGCTCCCCACTCCGTCACGCTAGCTCCCCACTCCGTCACGCTAGCTCCCCACTCCGTCACGCTAGCTCCCCACTCGTCACGTTAGCTCCCCACTCGTCACGTTAGCTCCCCACTCGTCACGTTCGCTCCCCACTTGTCACGTTCGCTCCCCACTCATCATGCTGGACACAGCTTGTCACCAAAAGCACTCACAAACTTCTACAGATGCACAATCGAGAGCATCCTGTCGGGCTGTATCACCACTTGGTACGGCAACTGCTCCGCCCACAACCGTAAGGCTCTCCAGAGGGTAATGAGGTCTGCACAACGTATCACCGGGGGCAAACTACCTGCCCTCCAGGACACCTACACCACCCGATGTTACAGGAAGGCCATAAAGATCATCAAGGACAACACCCACCCGAGCCACTGCCTGTTCACCCCGCTATCATCCAGAAGGCGAGGTCAGTACAGGTGCATCAAAGCTGGGACCGAGAGACTGAAAAGCAGCTTCTATCTCAAGACCATCAGACTGTTAAACAGCAACCACTAACATTGAGTGGCTGCTGCCAACACACTGACTCAACTCCAGCCACTTCAATAATGGGAATTGATGGGAAATGAGGTAAAATATATCACTAGCCACTTTAAACAATGCTACCTAATATAATGTTTACATACATATGAGATGCATAATGTAGGGTATATACTGTACTCGATACCATCTACTGCATCTTGCCTATGCCGCTCTGTACCATCACTCATTCATATATCCTTATGTACATATTCTTTATCCCTTTACACTTGTGTGTATAAGGTAGTAGTTTTGGAATTGTTAGGTTAGATTACTCGTTGGTTATTACTGCATTGTCGGAACTAGAAGCACAAGCATTTTGCTACACTCGCATTAACGTCTGCTAACCATGTGTATGTGACAAATACATTTGATTTGAACTTCACACAATGCGACACGGCATGTAGAAATGTTGAAACTGTGCATTATGTTCATAAAACAATGTCCCTACAGGCTAGAAGACTTTCCAGAAGACCGTCCGCTGCCTCGGGGAACAGACCTGTCCGCTGCCTCGGGGAACAGACCTGTCCGCTGCCTCGGGGAACAGGCCTGTCCGCTGCCTCGGGGAACAGGCCTGTCCGCTGCCTCGGGAACAGGCCTGTCCGCTGCCTCGGGAACAGGCCTGTCCGCTGCCTCGGGGAACAGGCCTGTCCGCTGCCTCGGGAACAGGCCTGTCCGCTGCCTCGGGGAACAGGCCTGTCCGCTGCCTCGGGGAACAGGCCTGTCCGCTGCCTCGGGGAACAGGCCTGTCCGCTGCCTCGGGGAACAGACCTGTCCGCTGCCTCGGGGAACAGGCCTGTCCGCTGCCTCGGGGAACAGGCCTGTCTGCTGCCTCGGGGAACAGGCCTGTCCGCTGCCTCGGGGAACAGACCATGTGTGTTGGGCTCCGATGGCCTCCTGCCTCAGTGAACAGACCGTGTGTGTTGGGCTCCGACGGCCTCCTGCCTCAGTGAACAGACCGTCTACTGCCTCTGTGTACAGGCCGTGTGTGTTGGGCTCCGACGGCCTCCCTCCTGCCTCAGTGAACAGACCGTGTGTGTTGGGCTCCGACGGCCTCCTGCCTCGTGAATGACACCATTACTGCACTTTTAGAAAATAACCTTCAAAATGTTTTTATTTAATTTATTTAAACTTTAATTAGGCACGTCAGTCAAGACAAGGTCTTATTTACAACGACGGCCTACCGAAAGGCCTCCTGAGGGGACGGGGGCCGGGACTTTTAAAGAAGAGACACTGAAGAGTGACCCAAGACGAAAACATGACAACACAGCGTGCTAGCAACACAGCGTGCTAGCAACACAGCGTGCTAGCAACACAGCGTGCTAGCAACACAGCGTGCTAGCAACACAGCATGCTAGCAACACAGCATGCTAGCAACACAACATGCTAGCAACACAGCATGCTAGCAACACAGCAACAACATGATAGCAACACAGCATGCTAGCAACACAGCGTGCTAGCAACACAGCATGCTAGCAACACAGCATGCTAGCAACACAACAACAACATGGTAGCAACACAGCCCGCTAGCAACACAGCAACAACATGATAGCAACACAGCATGCTAGCAGCATACCATGACAACAACATGCTAGCAACACAAGATGACAACACAGTATGGTAGCAAAACAAGATGACAACACAGCATGGTAGCAACACAACATGACAACATGGCAGCAACACATGACAACACAGCAGCAACACATGACAACACAGCATGGTAGCAACACAACAACATGGGAGCAACTAATGACAACACAGCATGGCAGCAACACAAGATGACAACACAGCACAGCAGCAACACATGACGGCAGCAACACATGACAACACAGCACGGCAGCAACACAACATGACAACATGGTAGCAACTAATGACAACACAGCACGGCAGCAACACAACATGACAACATGGTAGCAACTAATGACAACACAGCATGGTAGCAACACATGACAACACAGCACGGCAGCAACACAACATGACAACATGACAACACGGCAGCAACACAACATGACAACACGGCAGCAACACAACATGACAACACAGCACGGCAGCAACACAACAACACAGCACGGTAGCAACACAACAACACAGCACGGTAGCAACACAACAACACAGCAGCAACACAACACAGCAGCAACACAACAACACAGCACGGTACAGACAACGGACAAGAAGAGAGACCAGTAAAATAAAAACAAGTCATCAATGGAAGGGAAACAGACTGTAGCCCCATGAAATCAGCCCCTCAATAACCCAACGCCCACTGTGACGGCCCTGAATTCTCTGACCGGTCTCAGTGCTTAAAACGATATCAACCGGTTCAACCGGATCAGAACCTTATTTTGCTGTTCAGTGGGTGTGTGGGTTTCAGTGGGCCGCAGTGGGTGTACTCACAGGTCATAGTGTTGGTTCCATTTGGGGTCCAGAGTGCTCTTCACTGTGTCTGTAGAATGACACTGTCCTGATCCATCCACCACTACCTTTGCAAATGGGTCCGGCAACCCTACACACACACACGCACACGCACATGCACACGCACACACACATTATAAAGTAGAATGTGAAAGAGAGAGGAAGACAAAGAAAGATGGAGACAGAGATACTTACAGAAGGAGACAGACAGAGAAGAGGGATCAGAGATACTTACAGAAGGAGACAGACAGAGAAGAGGGATCAGAGATACTTACAGAAGGAGACAGACAGAGAGGAGGGATCAGAGATACTTACAGAAGGAGACAGACAGAGAGGAGGGATCAGAGATACTTACAGAAGGTGACAGACAGAGAGGAGGGATCAGAGATACTTACAGAAGGAGACAGACAGAGAAGAGGGATCAGAGATACTTACAGAAGGAGACAGACAGAGAAGAGGGATCAGAGATACTTACAGAAGGAGACAGACAGAGAGGAGGGATCAGAGATACTTACAGAAGGTGACAGACAGGGAGGAGGGATCAGAGATACTTACGGAAGAAGTCTTTCTTTGCAAGGTTCTTGGCACATAAGACTAAAACACAGAACAGACAACTGTCAGTCAACCAAACAGATGTCACTACAGACAGCCTGCCAGCCAATCAGATCAGTGACTGGCTGCTGTAAGCCAAGCAACAGATGTCTCTTCACCTCCCTCCCTCTCTCCCACAGCTTCTCTCTTCACCTCCCTCCCTCCCTCTCTCCCACAGCTTCCCTCTTCACCTCCCTCCCTTTCTCTCCCACAGCTTCCCTCTTCACCTCCCTCCCTTTCTCTCCCACAGCTTCCCTCTTCATCTCCCTCCCTTTCTCCCCCACAGCTTCCCTCTTCATCTCCCTCCCTTTCTCTCCCACAGCTTCCCTCTTCACCTCCCTCCCTTTCTCTGCCCACAGCTTCCTCTTCACCTCCCTCCCTTTCTCTCCCACAGCTTCCCTCTTCACCTCCCTCCCTTTCTCTGCCCACAGCTTCCCTCTTCATCTCCCTCCCTTTCTCTGCCCACAGCTTCCCTCTTCATCTCCCTCCCTTTCTCTCCCCACAGCTTCCCTCTTCACCTCCCTCCCTTTCTCTCCCACAGCTTCCCTCTTCATCTCCCTACCTTTCTCTCCCACAGCTTCCCTCCTTCTCTCCCTCCTCATCCCCACAGCTTCTCTCTCATCCTCATCCCTACAGCTTCTCTCTCAACCTCATCCCTACAGCTTCTCTCTCAACCTCATCCCTACAGCTTCTCTCAACTTCCTCATCCCCACAGCTTCTCTCTCAACCTCCTCCCTACAGCTTCTCTCTCCTCATCCCTACAGCTTCTCTCTCCTCCTCCTCATCCCTACAGCTTCTCTCATCCTCCTCCCCACAGCTTCTCTCTCATCCTCCTCCCTACAGCTTCTCTCTCATCCTCCTCCCTACAGCTTCTCTCTCATCCTCCTCCCTACAGCTTCTCTCTCATCCTCCTCCCTACAGCTTCTCTCTCATCCTCCTCCCTACAGCGTCTCTCTCATCCTCCTCCCTACAGCTTCTCTCAGCATCTATCCTGTGTATGTGTGTAGTGTATTTCAGTGTGTCTGTGGTGACCTGTTCTCATTGAGAGTATTAAATGGTAAGGGCCCTGAAGTAAGTGTTTCACAGTTAGCCTACACCTGTTGTCTCTCTCTGACCCTAACCCACCTGTTGTCTCTCTCTGACCCTAACCCACCTGTTGTCTCTCTCTGACCCTAACCCACCTGTTGTCTCTCTCTGACCCTAACCCACCTGTTGTCTCTCTCTGACCCTAACCCACCTGTTGTCTCTCTCTGACCCTAACCCACCTGTTGTCTCTCTCTGACCCTAACCCACCTGTTGTCTCTCTCTGACCCTAACCCACCTGTTGTTTGTGACAGATACAGGTCTTATTTGGACACACAGCTGGAACAATGTCTGTTACTGTAGTAGTTAATGGAAGCCGTGCAGACTGGCAGGGTCTCTATTCACATGGAGATGATGTCTTTCTGCAGTCTGAGCTTCGTCCACTGGTTCACACAGCAACACTGTGTGTGGTTTGCTATCTAATAGACGTGTGCCAACACTCTGGGTGTGACATGCTTGCTAAACACACCCAGCAGATGAATTGTCTGGCTAACTACTAACGAGTCAACTATAAAAAATAAAATAAAAACTATCTAGGTGCTAGCCAACGTTACTGAGTATACATTAGTCAACTTAGTTTAGCGGCTTAATTTGCTCTAGAAACCCTACCAACTAGCTGCTTTGAGATCAGTTAGCTAGCTAGCTACATCTCTAAACACTAGCTGGTTAGCCAGGTTAGATATCTTGGTAATGTAGAGAGCAGGTCAGTTATAGGGGAAGTAGTTCGCTAGAATAGCTCCTAAATAGCCTAGGAAGGGCACTGGTTAGGTCCAGTTAGGACACTGGTTAGGTCCAGTTAGGACACTGGTTAGGTCCAGTTAGGGCACTGGTTAGGTCCAGTTAGGACACTGGTTAGGTCCAGTTAGGACACTGGTTAGGTCTAGTTAGGACACTGGTTAGGTCTAGTTAGGTCTAGTTAGGACACTGGTTAGGTCTAGTTAGGACACTGGTTAGGTCTAGTTAGGACACTGGTTAGGTCTAGTTAGGACACTGGTTAGGTCTAGTTAGTATTCAGCTCATGACTAACCTACTAACTAACTGTTCCCGTTAGTTAACTAGCCAAACACCTTGGACGAGGCTGTTACAATGGCATTTGGCAGAGACAAACCAGCCTGTTAAATCAGGCGAATATTAGACGCCTTTCAATCTAAATAGCTGGTTAATAACGTTAATGTCCACGAACTAGCTATCCTCATCCGTTTGTTGAGTTATTTGAACTAACTAATAAGAGTTAAGGCCTAGTTAACGTTACCTATTGTACGTAACGTTAGATGTCAGTAAATAGAGAAACCCCCGGATGTGAACCCTGTCCAGTGTCGCTGGCGCCATGACAGGCTCGGAAATGTAGCTCTGTCCACCCCCCTGTTACAGGCTTTTAAATCCCGAATAATACAAATGAAACCGTAAGCGCTTTCACGGTGTTTTAGTTAGTTTACCTGTCAGGCGGATTTTGATGCTGGACCCGGTCCTCCGAGACCCAGGACCCGACATCACAGCGGAAGAACTGTTACTGTAAACTCCCGTTTTTTTGGTGGTGTCGCTCCAACACACAACTCGACACTCCTTCCTGGGGGATAGTACTCTAGGTTGTCAGTGTATGTGGCTTGTGTCTGTCTTCTTCAGGGGTTAAATGTGTATTATTTCCTGGCGAAATCCCCCGTCCCGACCGAGCCGCAACACAGACGGACATTTTCGGTGGCTCTGGACCATAGAATTAGAATACTAGAAGGGACGTGAACCGTCTTATGATTGTCTAAAGGGCGGCCATGTTGGTCAGGGAGTCGACCAACCATGGTTTCCCAGTACTGTAATATAAGATATTGTGAAAAATAATGAATGTAAATCATTTATCTGCACTGTATGTGTGTTAGCCAGTTTTAGAAGAATGATTTCCATTATTTTATTTAATGCCAACATTCAAACAATGCAGTCAATCCACCACAGCCAACAAACAAAAATGGACATTTATGGTCTGTAAACATATATTTTAGTATAAAAAAATAGTATAAAACCCATAAATTGTATTTCTAATTATGTAAGGTATAATGAATGAGTGGCTATGCATTCTATGGAAAACGATGAACAATGTAGATCCACTGAGTATCTAGCAAGTTTTCTACAGTAGCAGTTCTAGTTCTACAGTAATCTACAGTAGTTGCCTTGGTAACCAAACAAACCCGACGCAACGCGGAGAGCTTGGATACAGCCGTGGTTTATTGGCCATATACCACAACCCCCTGAAGTGCCTTATTGCTATTATAACCTGGTTATCAATGTCATCAGACCAGTCAAAATAAATATTTTGTCATGCCCGTGGTAACCACGGCTGTCAGCCAATCAGCATTCAGGGCTCGAACCACCCTGTTTATAAAGGGAAATAATACACGCTCTAGAATGCCATTCAAGCCACTCAGAAATTAGCATTCAACAATGGCATGGTATAAATTACAATATTTTCGGATGACAATAATTATATTACATCATTTCTGATATCACATGCCTTTTCTTTTAATGCATAAGAAAAATCTGGATTCCAATTTGAATGGTTTGGATTTCTCCCTGACCAATGTGGCTGCCATTTTCACCCCATTCTGGAATTTGACGGTTTATGACATTTCCCCTCTAGTAATTTGATAGGATCTCTATGTTCTGGACTGGCTCAAACAGGCATGTCCTGAAGTTACATGGCAAATACTTCCTCGGGTCTGGAAACATGGGCGTGCTCGGGAATCGGACTGTTTAGGATAAATGTTTTTTTTAAGTGTGAACGGCAAGGAGAGAGAAGGAGGCGGGAGGGAGGAAAGAGTAAGGAGAGACACAGAGAAGGAAAGGAAGGAAGGAGAGGGTAAAGAAGAGAGAGAGAAGGAAAGGAAGGAAGGAGAGAGAGAGAAGAAAGGAATGGAAGGAGAGGGTAAAGGAGAGAGAGAGAAGGAAAGGAAGGAAGGAGAGGGTAAAGAAGAGAGAGAGAGAAGGAAGGAATGGAAGGAGAGGGTAAAGAAGAGAGAGAGAGAAGGAAAGGAAGGAAGGAGAGAGAGAAGGAAGGAATGGAAGGAGAGGGTAAAGGAGAGAGAGAGAAGGAAAGGAAGGAAGGAGAGAGAGAGAAGAAATGAATGGAAGGAGAGGGTAAAGGAGAGAGAGAGAGAAGGAAAGGAAGGAAGGAGAGAGAGAGAAGGAAGGAATGGAAGGAGAGGGTAAAGGAGAGAGAGAGAAAGGAGGGAGGGAACAGAGGGTAAAGGAGAGAGAGAGAGAAAGGAGGGAAGAGAGGGTAAAGGAGAGAGCGAGAGTGAAGAGAGTTTAAAGGAGAGAGAGAGAGGGTAAAGGAGAGAGAGAGAGGGTAAAGGAGAGGGAAGAGAGGGTAAAGGAGAGAGAGAGAGAGGGAAGAGAGGGTAAAGGAGAGAGAGAGGGAAGAAAGGGTAAAGGAGAGGGAAGAGAGGGAAGAGAGGGTAAAGGAGAGAGAGAGAGGGAAGAGAGAGTAAAGGAGAGAGTGAGAGAGGGAAGAGAGGGTAAAGGAGAGAGAGAGGGAAGAGAGAGTAAAGGAGAGGGAAGAGGGTAAAGGAGAGAGAGAGAGGGTAAAGGAGAGGGAAGAGAGGGTAAAGGAGAGAGAGAGGGTAAAGGAGGGAAGAGAGGGTAAAGGAGAGAGAGAGGGAAGAGAGGGTAAAGGAGAGAGAGAGGATAAAGGAGAGGGAAGAGAGGGTAAAGGAGAGAGAGAGGGTAAAGGAGGGAAGAGGGGGTAAAGGAGGGAAGAGAGGGTAAAGGAGGGAAGAGAGGGTAAAGGAGGGAAGAGAGGGTAAAGGAGAGGGAAGAGAGGGTAAAGGAGAGAGAGAGGGAAGAGAGGATAAAGGAGAGGGAAGAGGGTAAAGGATAGAGGAGAGGGAAGAGTGTAAAGGATAGAGAGGGGGTAAAGGAGGGAAGAGAGGGTAAAGGAGAGGGAAGAGAGGGTAAAGGATAGAGAGAGGGAAGAGAGTGTAAAGGATAGAGAGAGGGTAAAGGAGGGAAGAGGGGGTAAAGGAGGGAAGAGAGGGTAAAGGAGGGAAGAGAGGGTAAAGGAGGGAAGAGAGGGTAAAGGAGGGAAGAGAGGGTAAAGGAGAGGGAAGAGAGGGTAAAGGAGGGAAGAGAGGGTAAAGGAGAGGGTAAAGGAGAGGGAAGAGAGGGTAAAGGAGAGGGAAGAGAGGGTAAAGGAGAGAACATGTTAGGTTGCATGGATTATTTTAGTCGTTTTAGCTGCTTTGTTTTAGTTGCAGTGTTCATTAGTGTGATTAGCTGTGGAACAAAGGACTCTCTCATAATGCTGCTTACTGCACAAACTAAATGAACACAAGCCCTTTAGCATTAGGTTGTGTTAGGTATAGACAGGGTATAGGGGGAGTGAATGCATTAGGCATAGATAGGGTATAGGGGGAGTGAATGCATTAGGTTGTGTTTGGTAGAGACAGGGTATAGGGGGAGTGAATGCATTAGGCATAGATAGGGTATAGGGGGAGTGAATGCATTAGGTTGTGTTTGGTATAGATAGGGTATAGGGGGAGTGAATGCATTAGGTATAGACAGGGTATAGGGGGAGTGAATGCATTAGGCATAGATAGGGTATAGGGGGAGTGAATGCATTAGGTATAGATAGGGTATAGGGCGAGTGAATGCATTAGGTATAGATAGGGTATAGGGGGAGTGAATGCATTAGGTATAGATAGGGTATAGGGGGAGTGAATGCATTAGGTATAGATAGGGTATAGGGGGAGTGAATGCATTAAGTATAGGTAGGGTATAGGGGGAGTGAATGCATTAGGTTGTGTTTGGTAGAGATAGGGTATAGGGGGAGTGAATGCATTAGGTTGTGTTAGGTATAGATAGGGTATAGGGGGAGTGAATGCATTAGGTATAGATAGGGTATAGGGGGAGTGAATGCATTAGGTATAGATAGGGTATAGGGGGAGTGAATGCATTAGGTATAGATAGGGTATAGGGGGAGTGAATGCATTAAGTATAGATAGGGTATAGGGGGAGTGAATGCATTAGGTATAGATAGGGTATAGGGGGAGTGAATGCATTCGGTATAGATAGGGTATAGGGTGAGTGAATGCATTAGGTTGTGTTTGGTATAGATAGGGTATAGGGGGAGTGAATGCATTAGGCATAGATAGGGTATAGGGAGAGTGAATGCATTAGGTATAGATAGGGTATAGGGGGAGTGAATGCATTAAGTATAGATAGGGTATAGGGGGAGTGAATGCATTAGGTTGTGTTTGGTATAGATAGGGTATAGGGGGAGTGAATGCATTAGGTTGTGTTAGGTATAGATAGGGTATAGGGGGAGTGAATGCATTAGGTATAGATAGGGTATAGGGGGAGTGAATGCATTAGGTATAGATAGGGTATAGGGGGAGTGAATGCATTAGGTTGTGTTAGGTATAGATAGGGTATAGGGGGAGTGAATGCATTAGGTATAGATAGGGTATAGGGGGAGTGAATGCATTAGGCATAGATAGGGTATAGGGGGAGTGAATGCATTAGGTATAGATAGGGTATAGGGGGAGTGAATGCATTCGGTTGTGTTTGGTATAGATAGGGTATAGGGGGAGTGAATGCATTCGGTTGTGTTAGGTATAGATAGGGTATAGGGGGAGTGAATGCATTAGGTATAGATAGGGTATAGGGGGAGTGAATGCATTAGGTTGTGTTTGGTATAGATAGGGTATAGGGGGAGTGAATGCATTAGGTATAGATAGGGTATAGGGGGAGTGAATGCATTAGGTTGTGTTAGGTATAGATAGGGTATAGGGGGAGTGAATGCATTAGGTTGTGTTTGGTATAGATAGGGTATAGGGGGAGTGAATGCATTAGGTTGTGTTTGGTATAGATAGGGTATAGGGAGAGTGAATGCATTAGGTTGTGTTTGGTATAGATAGGGTATAGGGGGAGTGAATGCATTAGGTTGTGTTTGGTATAGATAGGGTATAGGGGGAGTGAATGCATTCGGTTGTGTTAGGTATAGATAGGGTATAGGGGGAGTGAATGCATTAGGTTATGTGGAAATAGAGCAAGTGGAGGTGACTAAACTGCTTGGAGTAACCCTGGATTGTAAACTGTCATGGTCAAAACATGTTGATACAACAGTAGCTAAGATGGGGAGAAGTCTGTCCATAATAAAGCGCTACTCTGACATCTTAACAGCCCTATCAACAAGGCAGGTCCTACAGGCCCTAGTTTTGTCACCCCTGGACTACTGTTCAGTCGTGTGGTCAGGTGCCACAAAGAGGGGCTTAGGAAAATTCCAATTGGCTCAGAACAGGGCATCACATCTGGCCCTTAGATGTACACAGAGAGCTAACATTAATGATATGCATGTCAATCTCTCCTGGCTCAAAGTGAAGGAGAGATGGACTTCATCACTACTTGTTTTTGTAAGAGGTGTTGACATGCTGAATGCACCAAGGTGTCTGTTTAAACTACTGGCACACGCTCAGACACCCATGACTACCCCACAAGACATGGCACCAGAGGTCGTTATAGTACAACGGTTTGATTTGTCTTATCTTAGCAATTTCTTCTTAGCTAGCTACATAGCCGTCTTTGTATCAACGACAATTGCATATTATCGTATTTCGTCGTCCTAACGTATCTGCCCAGCAGCTAGCTAAGCAGCTAGCTAACATCCACTGTCCACTAGCACTGTAGAAACTATTACACTCAACTGAACGACTCGATTAGCGTAGTGTCAGCTAGCTACATAGTTGTCTTCGCTGTCTTCGTATCCAAGATAATTGTGCAGTTTAGAGTGTGTAGACTTAGAGTGATTATCTTAATTTACCGAGGTTAGCTAGCCAGCTATTTGTCGTCCTTAACGTAGGTAATGCTGCTAGCTAGCTAGCCAACAGCTAGCCAACCTCTACCGAATTGAACTCCAACTACCCGGTCAACATTCCGCGTCGCTCCACAGGTAGTATCACATTTTTCATTTCACTTCATTACAGTACAACGGTTTGATTTGTTTGATCGTAGCTAGCCAGCTACATAGCCGTCTTTGTATCTAAGACAATTGTGTAGTCTAGAGCGATTTTCTAGGTTAGCTGGCCAGCTATTGTCGTTCTTCTAACGTAGCTAGCCAGCTAGCCCCCGAATAGCAGCACTGTAGTAACTATTACAGTACAACGGTTTGTTTTGTTTGATCGTAGCTAGCTAGCTACATAGCCGTCTTTGTATCTAAGTCAATTGTTTAGCCTAGAGCGATTTTCTAGGTTAGCTACATCGCAGCCACTACCAGCTAGCCTACTCCAGCAGTACTGTATCATTTCAATCATTTTAGTCAATAAGATTCTTGCTACGTAACCTTAACTTTCTGAACATTCGAGACGTGTAGTCCACTTGTCATTCCAATCTCCTTTGCATTAGCGTAGCCTCTTCTGTACCCTGTCAACTATGTGTCTATCTATCCCTGTTCTCTCCTCTCTGCACAGACCATACAAACGCTCCACACCGCGTGGCCGCGGCCACCCTAATCTGGTGGTCCCAGCGCGCACGACCCACGTGGAGTTCCTGGTCTCCGGTAGCCTCTGGAACTGCCGATCTGCGGCCAACAAGGCAGAGTTCATCTCAGCCTATGCCTCCCTCCAGTCCCTCGACTTCCTGGCACTGACGGAAACATGGATCACCACAGATAACACTGCTACTCCTACTGCTCTCTCTTCGTCCGCCCACGTGTTCTCGCACACCCCGAGAGCTTCTGGTCAGCGGGGTGGTGGCACCGGGATCCTCATCTCTTCCAAGTGGTCATTCTCTCTCTCTCCCCTTACCCATCTATCTATCGCCTCCTTTGAATTCCATGCTGTCACAGTTACCAGCCCTTTCAAGCTTAACATCCTTATCATTTATCGCCCTCCAGGTTCCCTCGGAGAGTTCATCAATGAGCTTGATGCCTTGATAAGCTCCTTTCCTGAGGACGGCTCACCTCTCACAGTCCTGGGCGACTTTAACCTCCCCACGTCTACCTTTGACTCATTCCTCTCTGCCTCCTTCTTTCCACTCCTCTCCTCTTTTGACCTCACCCTCTCACCTTCCCCCCCTACTCACAAGGCAGGCAATACGCTCGACCTCATCTTTACCAGATGCTGTTCTTCCACTAACCTCATTGCAACTCCCCTCCAAGTCTCCGACCACTACCTTGTATCCTTTTCCCTCTCGCTCTCATCCAACACTTCCCACACTGCCCCTACTCGGATGGTATCGCGCCGTCCCAACCTTCGCTCTCTCTCCCCCGCTACTCTCTCCTCTTCCATCCTATCATCTCTTCCCTCTGCTCATACCTTCTCCAACCTTTCTCCTGAGTCTGCCTCCTCAACCCTCCTCTCTTCCCTTTCTGCATCCTTTGACTCTCTATGTCCCCTATCCTCCAGGCCGGCTCGGTCCTCCCCTCCCGCTCCGTGGCTCGATGACTCATTGCGAGCTCACAGAACAGAGCTCCGGGCAGCCGAGCGGAAATGGAGGAAAACTCGCCTCCCTGCGGACCTGGCATCCTTTCACTCCCTCCTCTCTACATTTTCCTCCTCTGTCTCTGCTGCTAAAGCCACTTTCTACCACTCTAAATTCCAAGCATCTGCCTCTAACCCTAGGAAGCTCTTTGCCACCTTCTCCTCCCTCCTGAATCCTCCTCCCCCTCCCCCCTCCTCCCTCTCTGCAGATGACTTCGTCAACCATTTTGAAAAGAAGGTCGACAACATCCGATCCTCGTTTGCTAAGTCAAACGACACCGCTGGTTCTGCTCACACTGCCCTACCCTGTGCTCTGACCTCTTTCTCCCCTCTCTCTCCAGATGAAATCTCGCTTCTTGTGACGGCCGGCCGCCCAACAACCTGCCCGCTTGACCCTATCCCCTCCTCTCTTCTCCAGACCATTTCCGGGGACCTTCTCCCTTACCTCACCTCGCTCATCAACTCATCCCTGACCGCTGGCTACGTCCCTTCCGTCTTCAAGAGAGCGAGAGTTGCACCCCTTCTGAAAAAACCTACACTCGATCCCTCCGATGTCAACAACTACAGACCAGTATCCCTTCTTTCTTTTCTCTCCAAAACTCTTGAACGTGCCGTCCTTGGCCAGCTCTCCCACTATCTCTCTCAGAATGACCTTCTTGATCCAAATCAGTCAGGTTTCAAGACTAGTCATTCAACTGAGACTGCTCTTCTCTGTATCACGGAGGCGCTCCGCACTGCTAAAGCTAACTCTCTCTCCTCTGCTCTCATCCTTCTAGACCTATCGGCTGCCTTCGATACTGTGAACCATCAGATCCTCCTCTCCACCCTCTCCGAGTTGGGCATCTCCGGCGCGGCCCACGCTTGGATTGCGTCCTACCTGACAGGTCGCTCCTACCAGGTGGCGTGGCGAGAATCTGTCTCCTCGCCACGCGCTCTCACCACTGGTGTCCCCCAGGGCTCTGTTCTAGGCCCTCTCCTATTCTCGCTATACACCAAGTCACTTGGCTCTGTCATAACCTCACATGGTCTCTCCTATCATTGCTATGCAGACGACACACAATTAATCTTCTCCTTTCCCCCTTCTGATGACCAGGTGGCGAATCGCATCTCTGCATGTCTGGCAGACATATCAGTGTGGATGACGGATCACCACCTCAAGCTGAACCTCGGCAAGACGGAGCTGCTCTTCCTCCCGGGGAAGGACTGCCCGTTCCATGATCTCGCCATCACGGTTGACAACTCCATTGTGTCCTCCTCCCAGAGCGCTAAGAACCTTGGCGTGATCCTGGACAACACCCTGTCGTTCTCAACCAACATCATGGCGGTGGCCCGTTCCTGTAGGTTCATGCTCTACAACATCCGCAGAGTACGACCCTGCCTCACACAGGAAGCGGCGCAGGTCCTAATCCAGGCACTTGTCATCTCCCGTCTGGATTACTGCAACTCGCTGTTGGCTGGGCTCCCTGCCTGTGCCATTAAACCCCTACAACTCATCCAGAACGCCGCAGCCCGTCTGGTGTTCAACCTTCCCAAGTTCTCTCACGTCACCCCGCTCCTCCGCTCTCTCCACTGGCTTCCAGTTGAAGCTCGCATCCGCTACAAGACCATGGTGCTTGCCTACGGAGCTGTGAGGGGAACGGCACCGCAGTACCTCCAGGCTCTGATCAGGCCCTACACCCAAGCAAGGGCACTGCGTTCATCCACCTCTGGCCTGCTCGCCTCCCTACCATTGAGGAAGTACAGTTCCCGCTCAGCCCAGTCAAAACTGTTCGCTGCTCTGGCCCCCAATGGTGGAACAGACTCCCTCACGACGCCAGGACAGCGGAGTCAATCACCACCTTCCGGAGACACCTGAAACCCCACCTCTTCAAGGAATACCTAGGATAAGATAAGTAATCCTTCTCACCACCCCCCCTTAATGATTTAGATGCACTATTGTAAAGTGGCTGTTCCACTGGATGTCAGAAGGTGAATTCACCAATTTGTAAGTCGCTCTGGATAAGAGCGTCTGCTAAATGACTTAAATGTAAATGTAAATGTAAATGTCTCTTCACAGTCTCCAAGTCCAGAACAGACTATGGGAGGTGCACAGTACTACATAGAGCCATGACTACATGGAACTCTATTCCACAGTACTACATAGAGCCATGACTACATGGAACTCTATTCCACAGTACTACATAGAGCCATGACTACGTGGAACTCTATTCCACAGTACTACATAGAGCTATGACTACATGGAACTCTATTCCACAGTACTACATAGAGCCATGACTACATGAACTCTATTCCACAGTACTACATTGTTATGTACTTGAGTGAAGACCCAAAAGCGGTTTTAACAGAAAACAGAGTTCTTTAATGAAAAAACAGGAATGGCATAAATCCTCTTCCAACGTAGTCAATGGAACAAAAAGAACGTTAGTATAATGCAGGATGCACCTGCCAGGCAGACTCCGACAGGATAGGACAAGGTGGAAGCAAACGCGACGACAGCTTGCTTCTGGCATCAAAAACACAAACAAGAATCAGACACTGAAAGTAGCAGGAACAGAGAGAAAATAGAGACCTAATCAGAGGAGGAAGAGAGAACAGGTGTGAAAGAGTGAATGAGCTAGTTAGGGGAGATGTAGAACAGCTGAAGAATGAGAGACAGAGAAGGTAACCTAAAAAGACCAGCAGAGAGAGACAGAGTGAAGAGAAAGGACAGGAACAGACATAACAAGACATGACAGTACCCCCCCACTCACCGAGCGCCTCCTGGTGCACCCGAGGAGGAAACCTGGCGGCAACGGAGGAAATCATCGATCAGCGAACGGTCCAGCACGTCCCGAGAGGGAACCCAACTCCTCTCCTCAGGACCGTACCCCTCCCAATCCACTAGGTACTGATGACCACGGCCCCGAGGGCGCATGTCCAAAATCTTACGAACCCTGTAGATGGGTGCGCCCTCGACAAGGATGGGGGGGGGGAGGGACGAGCGGGGGCGCGAAGAACGGGCTTAACACAGGAGACATGGAAGACCGGGTGAACGCGACGAAGATAGCGCGGGAGAAGAAGTCGCACTGCGACAGGATTAATGACCTGAGAAATACAGAACGGACCAATGAACCGCGGGGCCAACTTGCGAGAAGCTGTCTTAAGGGGAAGGTTCTGAGTGGAGAGCCATACTCTCTGACCGCAACAATATCTAGGACTCTTGGTCCTACGCTTATTAGCGGCCCTCACAGTCTGCGCCTATTACGGCAAAGTGCCGACCTGACCCCCTTCCAGGTGCGCTCGCAACGCTGGACAAAAGCCTGAGCGGAGGGGACGCAGGACTCGGCGAGCTGAGATGAGAACAGCGGAGGCTGGTACCCGAGGCTACACTGAAAAGGGGATAGACCGGTAGCAGACGAGGAAGCGAGTTGTGGGCGTACTCTGCCCAGGGGAGCTGTTCTGACCAAGACGCAGGGTTACGAAAAGAAAGACTGCGTAAAATGCGACCAACAGTCTGATTGGCCCGTTCGGCTTGACCGTTAGACTGGGGATGAAAGCCGGACGAGAGACTGACGGAAGCCCCAATCAAACGGCAAAACTCCCTCCAAAATTGAGACGTGAACTGCGGGCCTCTGTCGGAAACGACGTCAGACGGAAGGCCATGAATTCGGAAAACATTCTCGATAATGATCTGAGCCGTCTCCTTAGCAGAAGGGAGCTTATCGAGAGGAATGAAATGAGCCGCCTTAGAGAATCTATCGACAACCGTAAGAATAACTGTCTTCCCCGCTGATGAAGGCAGTCCGGTGATAAAATCTAAAGCGATGTGAGACCACGGTCGAGAGGGAATGGGAAGCGGTCTGAGACGGCCGGCAGGAGGAGAGTTCCCAGATTTAGTCTGCGCGCAGACCGAACAAGCGGCGACAAATCGACGCGCGTCACGTTCCCGAGTGGGCCACCAGAAACGCTGGCGAATGGAAGCGAGCGTACCCGAACGCCGGGGTGGCCGGCTAACTTGGCAGAGTGGGCCCACTGAAGAACGGCCGGACGAGTAGGAACGGGAACGAACAGAAGGTCCCTAGGACAAGCTCGCGGCGACAGAGTGTGAGCGAGTGCTTGCTTTACCTGCCTCTCAATTCCCCAGACAGTCAACCCGACAACACGCCCGTCAGGAGAATCCCCTCGGGGTCGGTGGAGACCTCAGAAGAACTGAAGAGACGAGATAAAGCATCAGGCTTGGTGTTTTTGAGCCCGGACGATAAGAAATAACAAACTCGAAACGAGCGAAAAACAGAGCCCAACGAGCCTGACGCGCATTAAGTCGTTTGGCTGAACGGATGTACTCAAGGTTCCTATGGTCAGTCCAAACGACAAAGGAACGGTCGCCCCCTCCAACCACTGTCGCCATTCGCCTAGGGCTAAGCGGATGGCGAGCAGTTCGCGATTACCAACATCATAGTTACGTTCTGACGGCGATAAGCGATGAGAGAAAAACGCGCAAGGATGGACCTTGCCGTCAGAGAGAGAGCGCTGAGAAAGAATGGCTCCCACGCCCACCTCTGACGCGTCAACCTCAACAACAAACTGTCTAGAGATGTCAGGTGTAACAAGAATAGGAGCGGATGTAAAACGATTCTTAAGAAGATCAAAAGCTCCCTGGGCGGAAACGGACCACTTAAAGTACGTCTTAACAGAAGTAAGGGCTGTGAGGGGAGCTGCCACCTGACCGAAATTACGGATGAAACGACGATAGAAATTAGCGAAGCCCAGAAAGCGCTGCAGCTCGACGCGTGACTTAGGAACGGGCCAATCAATGACAGCCTGGACCTTAGCGGGATCCATCTTAATGCCCTCAGCGGAAATAACGGAACCGAGAAAAGGGACAGAGGCGGCATGAAAAATGCACTTCTCAGCCTTCACATAAAGACAGTTCTCCAAAAGGCGCTGGAGGACGCGTCGCACGTGCTGAACATGAATCGAGAGAGACGGTGAAAAAATCAGGATATCGTCCATGTAAACGAAAACAAAAATGTTCAGCATGTCTCTCAGGACGTCGTTAACTAGTGCCTGAAAGACAGCTGGAGCGTTAACGAGGCCGAAAGGAAGAACCCGGTATTCAAAGTGCCCTAACGGAGTGTTAAACGCCGTCTTCCACTCGTCCCCCTCCCTGATGCGCACGAGATGGTAGGCGTTACGAAGGTCCAATTTGGTGAAAAACCTGGCTCCCTGCAGGATCTCGAAGGCTGAAGACATAAGAGGAAGCGGATAACGATTCTTAACTGTTATGTCATTCAGCCCTCGATAATCCACGCATGGGCGCAGGGACCCGTCCTTCTTCTGAACAAAAAAAAACCCCGCTCCGGCGGGAGAGGAGGAGGAGACTATGGTACCGGCGTCGAGCGAAACCGACAAATAATCCTCGAGAGCCTTACGTTCGGGAGCCGACAGAGTATAATCTACCCCGGGGGGAGTAGTTCCCGGAAGGAGAACAATACTACAGTCATACGACCGGTGTGGAGGGAGAGAAGTGGCCTTGGAACGACTGAACACCGTGCGTAGATCGTGATACTCCTCCGGCACCCCTGTCAAATCGCCAGGCTCCTCCTGTGAAGAAGAGACAGAGGAAACAGGAGGGATAGCAGACATTAAACAGGTCACATGACAAGAAACATTCCAGGATAGGATAGTATTACTAGACCAATTAATAGAAGGGTTATGGCGCACTAGCCAGGGATGACCCAAAACAACAGGTGTAAAAGGTGAACGAAAAATTAAAAAAGAAATGGTTTCGCTATGATTACCAGAGACAGTGAGGGTTAAAGGCAGCGTCTCACGCTGAATCTTGGGGAGAGAACTACCATCTAAAGCGAACAAGGCCGTGGGCTCCCTAACTGTCTGAGAGGAATGTCATGTTCCCGAGCCCAGGTCTCGTCCATAAAACAGCCCTCCGCCCCAGAGTCTATCAAGGCACTGCAGGAAGCAGATGAACCGGGCCAGCGGAGATGGACCGGAAAAGTAGTGCGTGATCCAGAAGGAGAGGCCTGAGTAGTTGCGCTCACCAGTAGCCCTCCTCTTACTGATGAGCTCTGGCTTTTACTGGACATGAGGTGACAAAATGACCAGCGGAGCCGCAGTAGAGACAGAGGCGATCGGTGATTCTCCGTTCCTTCTCCTTGGCCGAGATGCGGATACCCCCAGCTGCATAGGCTCAGCATCCGAGCCGGCGGAGGAGGGTGGCAGTGATGCGGCAGGTGGCAGTGATGTGGAGAGGGGAGCAACGGAGAACGCAAGCTCCTTTCCACGAGCTCGGCGACGAAGATCAAACCGTCGCTCTATGCGAATAGCGAGAGCTATTAAGGAGTCCAGACTGGAAGGAACCTCCCGGGAGAGGATCTCGTCCTTAACCTCGACGAGGAGACCCTCCAGAAAACGAGCGCGCAAAGCCGGCTCGTTCCAGTCACTTGAGGCAGCGAGAGTGCGAAACTCAATAAAATAATCCGTTATGGATCGATTCCCCTGACATAGGGAAGACAGGGCCCTGGAAGCCTCCTCCCCAAAAACAGAACGGTCAAAAACCCGTATCATCTCCTCCTTAAAGTCTTGATACTGGTTAATACACTCAGCCCTCGCCTCCCAGACTGCCGTGCCCCACTCACGCGCCCGTCCGGTAAGGAGAGAAATGACGTAGGCGATGCGGGCTGCGCTCCTGGAGTAAGTGTTGGGCTGGAGAGAGAACACCACATCACACTGAGTGAGGAATGAGCGGCACTCAGTGGGCTCCCCAGAGTAACACGGCGGGTTGTTGATCCTGGGCTCCGGAGACTCGGAAACCCTGGAAGTGGGCGGTGGATCGAGGTGGAGTTGGTGAACCTGTCTTGTGAGGTCGGAGACTTGGACGGCCAGGGTCTCAACGGCATGTCGAGCAGCAGACAATTCCTCCTCGTGTCTGCCTAGCATCGCTCCCTGGATCTCGACGGCGGAGTGAAAAGGGTCCGGAGCCGCTGGGTCCATTCTTGGTCTGATTCTTCTGTTATGTACTTGAGTGAAGACCCAAAAGCGGTTTTAACAGAAAACAGAGTTCTTTAATGAAAAAACAGGAATGGCATAAATCCTCTTCCAACGTAGTCAATGGAACAAAAAGAACGTTAGTATAATGCAGGATGCACCTGCCAGGCAGACTCCGACAGGATAGGACAAGGTGGAAGCAAACGCGACGACAGCTTGCTTCTGGCATCAAAAACACAAACAAGAATCAGACACTGAAAGTAGCAGGAACAGAGAGAGAAATAGAGACCTAATCAGAGGAGGAAGAGAGAACAGGTGTGAAAGAGTGAATGAGCTAGTTAGGGGAGATGTAGAACAGCTGAAGAATGAGAGACAGAGAAGGTAACCTAAAAAGACCAGCAGAGAGAGACAGAGTGAAGAGAAAGGACAGGAACAGACATAACAAGACATGACATACATAGAGCCATGACTACATGGAACTCTATTCCACAGTACTACATAGAGCCATGACTACATGGAACTCTATTCCACAGTACTACATAGAGCCATGACTACATGGAACTCTATTCCACAGTACTACATAGAGCCATGACTACATGGAACTCTATTCCACAGTACTACATAGAGCCATGACTACATGGAACTCTATTCCACAGTACTACATAGAGCCATGACTACATGGAACTCTATTCCACAGTACTACATAGAGCCATGACTACATGGAACTCGATTCCACAGTACTACATAGAGCCATGACTACATGGAACTCTATTCCACAGTACTACATAGAGCCATGACTACATGGAACTCTATTCCACAGTACTACATAGAGCCATGACGACATGGAACTCTATTCCACAGTACTACATAGAGCCATGACTACATGGAACTCTATTCCACAGTACTACATAGAGCCATGACTACATGCAACTCTATTACACAGTACTACATAGAGCCATGACTACATGGAACTCTATTCCACAGTACTACATAGAGCCATGACTACATGGAACTCTATTCCACAGTACTACATAGAGCCATGACTACATGGAACTCTATTCCACAGTACTACATAGAGCCATGACTACATGGAACTCTATTCCACAGTACTACATAGAGCCATGACTACATGGAACTCTATTCCACAGTACTACATAGAGCCATGACTACATGGAACTCTATTCCACAGTACTACATAGAGCCATGACTACATGGAACTCTATTCCACAGTACTACATAGAGCCATGACTACATGGAACTCTATTCCACAGTACTACATAGAGCCATGACTACATGGAACTCTATTCCACAGTACTACATAGAGCCATGACTACATGGAACTCTATTCCACAGTACTACATAGAGCCATGACTACATGGAACTCTATTCCACAGTACTACATAGAGCCATGACTACATGGAACTCTATTCCACAGTACTACATAGAGCCATGACTACATGGAACTCTATTCCACAGTACTACATAGAGCCATGACTACATGGAACTCTATTCCACAGTACTACATAGAGCCATGACTACATGGAACTCTATTCCACAGTACTACATAGAGCCATGACTACATGGAACTCTATTCCACAGTACTACATAGAGCCATGACTACATGGAACTCTATTCCACACTACTACATAGAGCCATGACTACATGGAACTCTATTCCACAGTACTACATAGAGCCATGACTACATGGAACTCTATTCCACAGTACTACATAGAGCCATGACTACATGGAACTCTATTCCACAGTACTACATAGAGCCATGACTACATGGAACTCTATTCCACAGTACCACATAGAGCCATGACTACATGGAACTCTATTCCACAGTACTACATAGAGCCATGACTACATGGAACTCTATTCCACAGTACTACATAGAGCTATGACTACATGGAACTCTATTCCACAGTACTACATAGAGCCATGACTACATGGAACTCTATTCCACAGTACTACATAGAGCCATGACTACATGGAACTCTATTCCACAGTACTACATAGAGCCATGACTACATGGAACTCTATTCCACAGTACTACATAGAGCCATGACTACATGGAACTCTATTCCACAGTACTACATAGAGCCATGACTACATGGAACTCTATTCCACACTACTACATAGAGCCATGACTACATGGAACTCTATTCCACACTACTACATAGAGCCATGACTACATGGAACTCTATTCCACAGTACTACATAGAGCCATGACTACATGGAACTCTATTCCACAGTACCACATAGAGCCATGACTACATGGAACTCTATTCCACAGTACTACATAGAGCCATGACGACATGGAACTCTATTCCACAGTACCACATAGAGCCATGACTACATGAAACTCTATTCCACAGTACTACATAGAGCCATGACTACATGGAACTCTATTCCACAGTACTACATAGAGCTATGACTACATGGAACTCTATTCCACAGTACTACATAGAGCCATGACTACATGGAACTCTATTCCACAGTACTACATAGAGCCATGACTACATGGAACTCTATTCCACAGTACTACATAGAGCCATGACTACATGGAACTCTATTCCACAGTACTACATAGAGCCATGACTACATGGAACTCTATTCCACAGTACTACATAGAGCCATGACTACATGGAACTCTATTCCACAGTACTACATAGAGCCATGACTACATGGAACTCTATTCCACAGTACTACATAGAGCCATGACTACATGGAACTCTATTCCACAGTACTACATAGAGCCATGACTACATGGAACTCTATTCCACAGTACTACATAGAGCCATGACTACATGGAACTCTATTCCACAGTACTACATAGAGCCATGACTACATGGAACTCTATTCCACAGTACTACATAGAGCCATGAATACATGGAACTCTATTTCACATCAGGTAACTGATGCAGCAGGAGAATCAGATTTTAAAAACAGATCAAAATATACCTTTTGGAAAAGCGGGGACTGTGTAGCGCACTCTACACACACCTACACATGTATTTTGTGCTGTAGATATGTGTTAGTAGAGTAGTGGTCTGAGGGAACACACTTAATGTATTGTAGATATGTGGTAGTAGAGTAGTGGTCTGAGGGAACACACTTAATGTATTATAGATATGTGGTAGTAGAGTAGTGGTCTGAGGGAACACACTTAATGTATTGTAGATATGTGGTAGTAGAGTAGTGGTCTGAGGGAACACACTTAATGTATTATAGATATGTGGTAGTAGAGTAGTGGTCTGAGGGAACACACTTAATGTATTGTAGATATGTGGTAGTAGAGTAGTGGTCTTAGGGAACACACTTAATGTATTATAGATACGTGGTAGTAGAGTAGTGGTCTGAGGGAACACACTTAATGTATTGTAGATACGTGGTAGTAGAGTAGTGGTCTGAGGGAACACACTTAATGTATTGTAGATATGTGGTAGTAGAGTAGTGGTCTGAGGGAACACACTTAATGTATTATAGATATGTGGTAGTAGTGGTCTGAGGGAACACACTTAATGTATTGTAGATATGTGGTAGTAGTGGTCTGAGGGAACACACTTAATGTATTGTAGATATGTGGTAGTAGTGGTCTGAGGGAACACACTTAATGTATTGTAGATATGTGGTAGTAGAGTAGTGGTCTGAGGGAACACACTTAATGTATTGTAGATATGTGGTAGTAGAGTAGTGGTCTGAGGGAACACACTTAATGTATTGTAGATATGTGGTAGTAGTGGTCTGAGGGAACACACTTAATGTATTGTAGATATGTGGTAGTAGAGTAGTGGTCTGAGGGAACACTTAATGTATTGTAGATATGTGGTAGTAGTGGTCTGAGGGAACACACTTAATGTATTGTAGACATGTGGTAGTAGAGTAGTGGTCTGAGGGAACACACTTAATGTATTGTAGATATGTGGTAGTAGAGTAGTGGTCTGAGGGAACACACTTAATGTATTGTAGAGTAGTGGCCTGAGGCAACACACTTAATGTATTGTAGATATGTGGTAGTAGAGTAGTGGTCTGAGGCAACACACTTAATGTATTGTAGATATGTGGTCTGAGGTAACACACTTAATGTATTGTAGATATGTGGTAGTAGAGTAGTGGTCTGAGGCAACACACTTAATGTATTGTAGATATGTGGTAGTAGTGGTCTGAGGCAACACACTTAATGTATTGTAGATATGTGGTAGTAGAGTAGTGGTCTGAGGCAACACACTTAATGTATTGTAGATATGTGGTAGTAGTGGTCTGAGGGAACACACTTAATGTATTGTAGAGTAGTGGTCTGAGGGAACACACTTAATGTGTTGTAGATATGTGGTAGTAGAGTAGTGGTCTGAGGGAACACACTTAATGTGTTGTAGATATGTGGTAGTAGTGGTCTGAGGGAACACACTTAATGTGTTGTAGATATGTGGTAGTAGAGTAGTGGTCTGAGGCAACACACTTAATGTGTTGTGAAATCTATTGTGAAATGCATTGTAATGTTTTCAAAAGTTCCTTAATTTTGCTGGACCCCAGGAAGAGGAGCTGCTGCCTTGGCAACAGTGAACGGGGATCCATAATAAATACGTACCAAACTTGGTTCTTATTGGTCGAGAGGTTCTGGAGAAGAGGTTTCAAGTCGTCAACATCGGTGAAAAATGTTACAAAATGCAGCAAATAATATTGCAGTTTGATTTTAAATTCTGATATTTGGCAAGCGTGGTAAATAGTACGTCAGTAACTCATCCGAGGGAAATTAGCCACATGTTTCCTGATTGTGGAACAGTGGGCACACAGCTTGAACCCCGGCATTGCTGCTTGCTGTTTTAATTAGTATTATTATTATAATTGGTTCCTCTTGCGAGGAAAATCAACATGCAAATTCCCGTGAGATGGTAAGACAGAGGAGGGTGAAACTTGACATGATGGTAAAAGCCCATAGTTCACACCCTCTCATACAATACCCGTGCCAATTAGCAACAAGGTGGCGCTATATCCGGTGTTTGAAATGGAAAACTTTGAAAGGTCACGCCCCTCACTCCATATGTCCTAGAGTTCTGAAATTCAGTGCGTCCATCCCTCTTCTCACAAGGAACACATTTACCTCACAGGCCCATAAGGTCCGCCATTGTGGATTTTCCACCATTTAGAATTTAGTTGAAAAACACTTAAATAACCTCTCCGGAACCACTGTGCCGGTCTGGATGAACCTTGACATGTGGCATCTATGGACCAAGCTCTCTCAATGCAACAACATGGCCGCTACTGAACAATAAACATTCATGTGGGCATGGTCCGGAACATTAAAGACTATAAATCAGACATGGATATTCATACTGTAACCAAACTTGGTACACATGTTCCAAGTACTGCCAAAACTCAACATAATCAAGCACATTCAGATCGACCAATCAGTGGCGCTATATAATGGGTACATGTTTATATCTCTTGATCTATTTGACTCAGAATGATGAAATTTGAGACACATACTAAGGGACATGAGTCTAGCTAACCTGTAAAGTATGGTTCAGTTTGGACACATGTGGCCTCTGTTAGACAGGAAAAAAATCTCCCTAACAAGCGCATTGTCTTATTGTGTCCATATTGTTGTTGAGTCTTGGAAAATATTGTCTTATTGTGGCCATATTGTTGTAAATAATGTCTTATTGTGGCCATATTGTTGTAAACATTGTCTTATTGTGGCCATATTGTTGTAAACATTGTCTTATTGTGATCATATTGTTGTAATATATTGGCTAATTGTGGCCATATTGTTGTAAAACATTGTCTTATTGTGGCCATATTGTTGTAAATATTGACTTATTGTGGCCAAATTGTTGTAAATATTGTCTTAAAGTGGCCATATTGTTGTAAAATATTGTCTTATTGTGACCATATTGTTGTAATATATTGTCTTATTGTGACCATATTGTTGTAAATATTGTCTTATTGTGACCATATTGTTGTAATATATTGTCTTATTGTGGCCATATTGTTGTAAAATATTGTCTTATTGTGACCATATTGTTGTAATATATTGTCTTATTGTGGCCATATTGTTGTAAATATTGTCTTATTGTGACCATATTGTTGTAATATATTGTCTTATTGTCTTGACATTTAAAGTTGTCAACATCATTAAAAATAGTCCAAAATATGCATATTGCATGATCTGTTTAATTTTGAGGTGTGATATTTGGCAAGCGTTGTAAGGAGTAGCTCCACAGAAGTCGCTCCTCCTAGGGCGATGTGACCAATTTGTCCTGATGGGGGCACAGTGGGCCAACAGCTTGAACCCTGGCATTTTATTTGATTTCTTTACACTGTTTGGACTGAGGTGACCTGAAAGTAAGATGAGGTGGCCTGAAAGTAAGATGAGGTGACCTGAAAGTAAGATGAGGTGACCTGAAAGTAAGATGAGGTGGCCTGAAAGTAAGATGAGGTGGCCTGAAAGTAAGATGAGGTGACCTGAAAGTAAGATGAGGTGACCTGAAAGTAAGATGAGGTGGCCTGAAAGTAAGATGTGACCTGAAAGTAAGATGAGGTGACCTGAAAGTAAGATGAGGTGACCTGAAAGTAAGATGAGGTGACCTGAAAGTAAGATGAGGTGACCTGAAAGTAAGATGAGGTGGCCTGAAAGTAAGATGTGACCTGAAAGTAAGATGAGGTGACCTGAAAGTAAGATGAGGTGACCTGAAAGTAAGATGAGGTGACCTGAAAGTAAGATGTGACCTGAAAGTAAGATGAGGTGACCTGAAAGTAAGATGAGGTGACCTGAAAGTAAGATGAGGTGACCTGAAAGTAAGATGAGGTGGCCTGAAAGTAAGATGTGACCTGAAAGTAAGATGAGGTGGCCTGAAAGTAAGATGAGGTGGCCTGAAAGTAAGATGAGGTGGCCTGAAAGTAAGATGAGGTGACCTGAAAGTAAGATGAGGTGGCCTGAAAGTAAGATGAGGTGACCTGAAAGTAAGATGAGGTGACCTGAAAGTAAGATGAGGTGGCCTGAAAGTAAGATGAGGTGACCTGAAAGTAAGATGAGGTGGCCTGAAAGTAAGATGAGGTGGCCTGAAAGTAAGATGAGGTGACCTGAAAGTAAGATGAGGTGACCTGAAAGTAAGATGAGGTGACCTGAAAGTAAGATGAGGTGACCTGAAAGTAAGATGAGGTGGCCTGAAAGTAAGATGTGACCTGAAAGTAAGATGAGGTGGCCTGAAAGTAAGATGAGGTGGCCTGAAAGTAAGATGAGGTGGCCTGAAAGTAAGATGAGGTGACCTGAAAGTAAGATGAGGTGGCCTGAAAGTAAGATGAGGTGACCTGAAAGTAAGATGAGGTGACCTGAAAGTAAGATGAGGTGGCCTGAAAGTAAGATGAGGTGACCTGAAAGTAAGATGAGGTGGCCTGAAAGTAAGATGAGGTGGCCTGAAAGTAAGATGAGGTGACCTGAAAGTAAGATGAGGTGGCCTGAAAGTAAGATGAGGTGACCTGAAAGTAAGATGAGGTGGCCCACCCAAGGATTACAACGGCAGACAAATCCCTGGGAAATATTAATCATGAAAACATAGAATACGTTGTTGTTCCATGTACAATAGATTGAAGAATGTTCTTTAGAAAAGTGGTGGTGCATTGCATGATGAATGGTTGTCATGGATAATGATGGATGGTAGTCATTCTAGCGAATCATTTAAATTAAAATGTAGTCCACTCCGGACCAGCTAAATGTTCACATTAGCAAAATAAGAATTATACAACCTCCACACAACACTCACTGTTGTTGTTCCAAATGTATGACTTTTGGTCTCATGTTAATCAGGACAGCCCTGATCAACAGTCACAAAGGGCTTTACAGATAGCCATGCCCGGTGAAATTAGGCCAGGGGTTCACAGCTACTGTCGGATCGGCTGCACGACCAGGGGCTCAGGTATTATAGCTAGTTGATGTCGTAGGGACAGCGAAAGCTTAGCTTGAGGCTGCACGACCAGGGGCTCAGGTATTATAGCTAGCTGATGTCGTAGGCCAGGGGTTCACAGCTGCTGTCGGATCGGCTGCACGACCAGGGGCTCAGGTATTATAGCTCGTTGATGTCGTAGGCCAGGGGTTCACAGCTACTGTCGGATCGGCTGCACGACCAGGGGCTCAGGTATTATAGCTAGTTGATGTCGTAGGGACAGCGAAAGCTTAGCTTGAGGCTGCACGACCAGGGGCTCAGGTATTATAGCTAGTTGATGTCGTAGGGACAGCGAAAGCTTAGCTTGAGGCTGCACGACCAGGGGCTCAGGTATTATAGCTAGATGATGTCGTAGGGACAGCGAAAGCAGCTTGAGGCTGCACGACCAGGGGCTCAGGTATTATAGCTAGCTGATGTCGTAGGGACAGCGAAAGCTTAGCTTGAGGCTGCACGACCAGGGGCTCAGGTATTATAGCTCGTTGATGTCGTAGGGACAGCGAAAGCTTAGCTTGAGGCTGCACGACCAGGGGCTCAGGTATTATAGCTAGTTGATGTCGTAGGGACAGCGAAAGCTTAGCTTGAGGCTGCACGACCAGGGGCTCAGGTATTATAGCTAGCTGATGTCGTAGGGACAGCGAAAGCTTAGCTTGAGGCTGCACGACCAGGGGCTCAGGTATTATAGCTCGTTGATGTCGTAGGGACAGCTTAGCTTAGCTTGAGGCTGCACGACCAGGGGCTCAGGTATTATAGCTCGTTGATGTCGTAGGGACAGCGAAAGCTTAGCTTGAGGCTGTACGACCAGAGGCTCAGGTATTATAGCTCGTTGATGTCGTAGGGACAGCGAAAGCTTAGCTTGAGGCTGCACGACCAGGGGCTCAGGTATTATAGCTCGTTGATGTCGTAGGGACAGCGAAAGCTTAGCTTGAGGCTGCACGACCAGGGGCTCAGGTATTATAGCTCGTTGATGTCATAGGGACAGCGAAAGCTTAGCTTGAGGCTGTACGACCAGGGGCTCAGGTATTATAGCTAGCTGATGTCGTAGGGACAGCGAAAGCTTAGCTTGAGGCTGCACGACCAGGGGCTCAGGTATTATAGCTCGTTGATGTCGTAGGGACAGCGAAAGCTTAGCTTGAGGCTGTACGACCAGGGGCTCAGGTATTATAGCTCGTTGATGTCGTAGGGACAGCGAAAGCTTAGCTTGAGGCTGCACGACCAGGGGCTCAGGTATTATAGCTAGCTGATGTCGTAGGCCAGGGGCTCAGGTATTATAGCTAGCTGATGTCGTAGGGACAGCGAAAGCTTAGCTTGAGGCTGTACGACCAGGGGCTCAGGTATTATAGCTAGCTGATGTCATAGGGACAGTGAAAGCTTAGCTTGAGGCTGTACGACCAGGGGCTCAGGTATTATAGCTCGTTGATGTTGTAGGGACAGCAAAAGCTTAGCTTGAGGCTGCACGACCAGGGGCTCAGGTATTATAGCTCGTTGATGTCGTAGACCAGGGGCTCAGGTATTATAGCTAGCTGATGTCGTAGGCCAGGGGCTCAGGTATTATAGCTAGTTGATGTCGTAGACCAGGGGCTCAGGTATTATAGCTAGCTGATGTCGTAGGGACAGCGAAAGCTTAGCTTGAGGCTGTACGACCAGGGGCTCAGGTATTATAGCTCGTTGATGTCGTAGGGACAGCGAAAGCTTAGCTTGAGGCTGCACGACCAGGGGCTCAGGTATTATAGCTCGCTGATGTCGTAGACCAGGGGCTCAGGTATTATAGCTCGTTGATGTCGTAGACCAGGGGCTCAGGTATTATAGCTAGCTGATGTCGTAGACCAGGGGCTCAGGTATTATAGCTCGTTGATGTCGTAGACCAGGGGCTCAGGTATTATAGCTCGTTGATGTTGTAGACCAGGGGCTCAGGTATTATAGCTAGCTGATGTCGTAGGGACAGCAAAAGCTTAGCTTGAGGTTTCACGACCAGGGGCTCAGGTATTATAGCTCGTTGATGTCGTAGACCAGGGGCTCAGGTATTATAGCTCGTTGATGTCGTAGACCAGGGGCTCAGGTATTATAGCTAGCTGATGTCGTAGGCCAGGGGCTCAGGTATTATAACTAGTTGATGTCGTAGGGACAGCGAAAGCTTAGCTTGAGGCTGTATGACCAGGGGCTCAGGTATTATAGCTCGTTGATGTCGTAGGGACAGCGAAAGCTTAGCTTGAGGCTGCACGACCAGGGGCTCAGGTATTATAGCTCGTTGATGTCGTAGACCAGGGGCTCAGGTATTATAGCTAGCTGATGTCGGAGGCCAGGGGCTCAGGTATTATAGCTAGTTGATGTCGTAGGCCAGGGGCTCAAGTATTATAGCTCGTTGATGTCGTAGGGACAGCGAAAGCTTAGCTTGAGGCTGCACGACCAGGGGCTCAGGTATTATAGCTAGTTGATGTCGTAGGGACAGCGAAAGCTTAGCTTGAGGCTGTACGACCAGGGGCTCAGGTATTATAGCTAGTTGATGTCGTAGGGACAGCGAAAGCTTAGCTTGAGGCTGTACGACCAGGGGCTCAGGTATTATAGCTCGTTGATGTCGTAGGGACAGCGAAAGCTTAGCTTGAGGCTGCACGACCAGGGGCTCAGGTATTATAGCTAGTTGATGTCGTAGGGACAGCGAAAGCTTAGCTTGAGGCTGTACGACCAGGGGCTCAGGTATTATAGCTCGTTGATGTCGTAGGGACAGCGAAAGCTTAGCTTGAGGCTGTACGGGAGACGAGCGTCACTCACTGCAGTTAAACGACCACAGATTCAAAAGAGTAAAAAAGAGTAAAAAACTAAGACTTTATTCCACAGGTTTCCAGTATGTACAGGTATCCACAGATCTTCAGGTAACTAACTACACTACATTTACATTACATTTAAGTCATTTAGCAGACGCTCTTATCCAGAGCGACTTACAAATTGGTGAATTCACCTTCTGACATCCAGTGGAACAGCCACTTTACAATAGTGCATCTAAATCATTTAAGGGGGGGGGGGGTGAGAAGGATTACTTATCCTATCCTAGGTATTCCTTGAAGAGGTGGGGTTTCAGGTGTCTCCGGAAGGTGGTGATTGACTCCGCTGTCCTGGCGTCGTGAGGGAGTTTGTTCCACCATTGGGGGGCCAGAGCAGCAAACAGTTTTGACTGGGCTGAGCGGGAACTGTACTTCCTCAGTGGTAGGGAGGCGAGCAGGCCAGAGGTGGATGAACGCAGTGCCCTTGTTTGGGTGTAGGGCCTGATCAGAGCCTGGAGGTACTGCGGTGCCGTTCCCCTCACAGCTCCGTAGGCAAGCACCATGGTCTTGTAGCGGATGCGAGCTTCAACTGGAAGCCAGTGGAGAGAGCGGAGGAGCGGGGTGACGTGAGAGAACTTGGGAAGGTTGAACACCAGACGGGCTGCGGCGTTCTGGATGAGTTGTAGGGGTTTAATGGCACAGGCAGGGAGCCCAGCCAACAGCGAGTTGCAGTAATCCAGACGGGAGATGACAAGTGCCTGGATTAGGACCTGCGCCGCTTCCTGTGTGAGGCAGGGTCGTACTCTGCGGATGTTGTAGAGCATGAACCTACAGGAACGGGCCACCGCCATGATGTTATTTGAGAACGACAGGGTGTTGTCCATCTTCAGGTAACTAACTACACTAAGTATCTTCAGGTAACTAACTACACTAAGTATCTTCAGGTAAGTAACTGAAGGTAAGTATCTTCAGGTAACTAACTAAACTAAGTATCATCAGGTAAGTAACGAAACTAAGTATCTTCAGGTAAGTAACTAAAGGTAAGTATCTTCAGGTAAGTAACTAAAGGTAAGTATCTTCAGGTAAGTAACTAAAGGTAAGTATCTTCAGGTAAGTAACTGAAAGTCAGTATCGTCAGGTAAGTAACTAAAGGTAAGTATCTTCAGGTAAGTAACTGAAGGTAAGTATCTTCAGGTAAGTAACTAAACTAAAGGTAAGTATCTTCATGTAAGTAACTGAAGGTCAGTATCGTCAGGTAAGTAACTAAAGGTAAGTATCTTCAGGTAAGTAACTGAAGGTAAGTATCTTCAGGTAAGTAACTAAACTAAAGGTAAGTATTTTCAGGTAACTAACTAAACTAAGTATCTTCAGGTAAGTAACTAAAGGTAAGTATCTTCAGGTACAGGGATAACAAAAATGAGGACAGCGTCAGAAAACTGTATGGCTCCACTGCTCATCTACAAGTGACCAAAAAAAACCTTGATACAGGCTAGCCAGAAGGCTCTCATGCTTGCTAACTAGCTCGCTAACCAGCCATGCAATTTCAATAGAAAAGAGGCTAGCTCACTAGCATCAGCTTTGTAGCGGTTATGCTATGTGGATACTTGTTTTAATTCTTCCCGTCATCTTCTTCACCAAAGCCTTGCTGTATATTTCAAATTCCCTGAATATTATTTTGCTAGTAATTTTCACAAATATTATTCATATTTAGGACAGTGTAAAGTGTACTTCCAGACCGGAACCTTGTAAAAACGTGAAAGGGCATTCCAGAATGACAACACTTGACCTGATTGCTCAGTTGAAAAACCTTGGCCTACCAGAGCTGCGGTGTTTCTCTCTGCTGCTTGTAGAGCAGCTCTTACATTGATGTTTAACTACGACGAAACCTTTGGCAGAGGTTAGTCACTAAATTAGTAACACAACTCAGAGCGCACAGATTCCACATCTGCCAATGGAGCTCTGATTCATAGAAGATTCACCAGTCGCAAGTTAAGTAAAGGAGTTGCGTTCTTGCAAATCTTATTTAAATGTATTCACATATCAAGTTCCATTTCCAAGTATTCTTCATACAACATGTTACTAACCCTTGCGAGTGTTGCATTTCTTTCCAACAGAAGTTACAAAACTGATTATACAGGTGCAGCTCATATTTTACAAGTGCAAATCATACTTTACATGCTTGTACACTTTAGGCACTATTTTACCTCCATATACACATATATATTTGGTCCCATATCCCTTGCATGCAATGACAACATCAAGCTTGTGACTCTACAAAACTCCTTGGATGCATTTGTAGTTTGTTTTGAGTCCTCTTATAGAGAGAGAAAGGACATCAACATGAAGGACAGAGAAACATGTCTGTTACATCAACATGAACTTTATTTATTTCGCAATCAACACCGTTTCACATTTTATACAAAATCATGAATCATTAGAAAACGTCTGATCATGTGACCCCGTCCGTCCAGCCGCTCCGCCTCACCCCAGAGGATCATGGGAAGGCATGTGTCTGACGAGGCCCAGTGGACATGCCCTGACCAATCAAATCAGACATCACCTCCAGGAATGTAGGCCTCTATTGGCTAAACATCACTCACCACTAGCTACATCCCTGGTTACACCATAGAGGTAGATAGAGGAATCATCTTTGTATCTGTGCCATTAGAGTCTGTGATAGCACCATTGAAGATACAACCCATAGTAATCCCCACCCAGTTGACTACTTTAAAATGGTGGATGATGGCAATAGCCATGGTAAAACAGGTGATATACATGATGAGTCCTCTATCTCTATGGATTAAATTCCTCAGAGCAATGATGGAATTAAATTCCTCGCCCAATCAGACACTGGTCTGACTGATCTGTCAATCAATTTCATCTGCCAATGTCTGAAGGCCTCAGAGAGAAGGGGCAAGGCTTGTCCACTGAGCCTTCATATGATTGGGTAGCCAGTGAGCGACTGGGCAGCTAATGTATGCTAATGTACATGCCCAGCACACACATTTACAGCTCAGCCCACCCACCCACACACACACCCACCCACCCACACACACACACACTTCAGAGGTCCTTGTTAGAGCGTTGCGTAGCGTTCTGGTCTTGGCACATGTACATGCAAAGCTAAAGAGTCACCTGCACAGGCGGACAGAGGGAGGGAGGGAGACAGAGGGGGAGGGAGGGAGTTAGAGGGAGGGAGAAACATGTATACATCCACAGACAGACAGACAGACAGAGGCGCTGTTGAACGCTGAGAGTTTTTAATCCCACCCTCCATGTTACATGTTCCTAGCAGCACCAGAGGGGCTCTCTGATTGGTTGCTGTAGCTGTCAGTCAGTCCGTCTCCAGGATGAGTGGCGGCTGCTCTTCATTCTCATCGTCCAATCGCAGATCGCTGAGGTCATCCTCTAGTCCCGCCCCTCCCACTGCACCCGCCTCCTCACAGTAACCTGAGGAGAGGACATGGGTTAGAGGTCAGAAGTCAGGGTATCCCACCAGACCAAGTGGGGGGATACCCTGCTGCTACCCAGACCAAGTGGAAGGATACCCTGCTGCTACCCAGTGGAGGGATACCCTGCTGCTACCCAGTGGAGGGATACCCTGCTGCTACTCAGACCAATTGGAAGGATACCCTGCTGCTACCAGACCAAGTGGGGGGATACCCTGCTGCTACCCAGTGGAGGGATACCCTGCTGCTACCAGACCAAGTGGGGGGATACCCTGCTGCTACCCAGTGGAGGGATACCCTGCTGCTACCAGACCAAGTGGAGGGATACCCTGCTGCTACCCAGTGGAGGGATACCCTACTGCTACCAGACCAAGTGGAGGGATACCCTGCTGCTACCCAGTGGAGGGATACCCTGCTGCTACCAGACCAAGTGGAGGGATACCCTGCTGCTACCAGACCAAGTGGAGGGATACCCTGCTGCTACCCAGTGGAGGGATACCCTGCTGCTACCATACCAAGTGGAGGGATACCCTGCTGCTACCAGACCAAGTGGAGGGATACCCTGCTGCTACCAGACCAATTGGAGGGATACCCTGCTGCTACCAGACCAAGTGGAGGGATACCCTGCTGCTACCCAGTGGAGGGATACCCTGCTGCTACCAGACCAAGTGGAGGGATACCCTGCTGCTACCAGACCAAGTGGAGGGATACCCTGCTGCTACCCAGTGGAGGGATACCCTGCTGCTACCAGACCAAGTGGAGGGATACCCTGCTGCTACCAGACCAAGTGGAGGGATACCCTGCTGCTACCAGACCAATTGGAGGGATACCCTGCTGCTACCAGACCAAGTGGAGGGATACCCTGCTGCTACCCAGTGGAGGGATACTCTGCAGCTACCCAGTGGAGGGATACCCTGCTGCTACCCAGTGGAGGGATACCCTGCTGCTACCCAGTGGAGGGATACCCTGCTGCTACCAGACCAAGTGGAGGGATACCCTGCTGCTACCCAGTGGAGGGATACCCTGCTGCTACCCAGTGGAGGGATACCCTGCTGCTACCCAGTGGAGGGATACCCTGCTGCTACCAGACCAAGTGGAGGGATACCCTGCTGCTACCAGACCAAGTGGAGGGATACCCTGCTGCTACCCAGTGGAGGGATACCCTGCTGCTACCAGACCAAGTGGAGGGATACCCTGCTGCTACCCAGTGGAGGGATACTCTGCAGCTACCCAGTGGAGGGATACCCTGCTGCTACCAGACCAAGTGGGGGGATACCCTGCTGCTACCCAGTGGAGGGATACCCTGCTGCTACCAGACCAAGTGGAGGGATACCCTGCTGCTACCCAGTGGAGGGATACCCTGCTGCTACCCAGTGGAGGGATACCCTGCTGCTACCCAGTGGAGGGATACCCTGCTGCTACCCAGTGGAGGGATACCCTGCTGCTACCCAGTGGAGGGATACCCTGCTGCTACCCAGTGGAGGGATACTCTGCAGCTACCCAGTGGAGGGATACCCTGCTGCTACCAGACCAAGTGGAGGGATACCCTGCTGCTACCAGACCAAGTGGAGGGATACCCTGCTGCTACCAGACCAAGTGGAGGGATACCCTGCTGCTACCCAGTGGAGGGATACCCTGCTGCTACCCAGTGGAGGGATACCCTGCTGCTACCAGACCAAGTGGAGGGATACCCTGCTGCTACCCAGTGGAGGGATACTCTGCAGCTACCCAGTGGAGGGATACCCTGCTGCTACCCAGTGGAGGGATACCCTGCTGCTACCCAGTGGAGGGATACCCTGCTGCTACCCAGTGGAGGGATACCCTGACGCTACCCAGTGGAGGGATACCCTGATGCTACCCAGTGGAGGGATACCCTGCTGCTACCAGACCAAGTGGAGGGATACCCTGCTGCTACCCAGTGGAGGGATACCCTGCTGCTACCAGACCAAGTGGAGGGATACCCTGCTGCTACCCAGTGGAGGGATACCCTGCTGCTACCCAGTGGAGGGATACCCTGCTGCTACCAGACCAAGTGGAGGGATACCCTGCTGCTACCCAGTGGAGGGATACCCTGCTGCTACCAGACCAAGTGGAGGGATACCCTGCTGCTACCAAGTGGAGGGATACCCTGCTGCTACCCGGTGGAGGGATACTCTGCAGCTACCAAGTGGAGGGATACCCTGCTGCTACCCAGTGGAGGGATACCCTGCTGCTACCAGACCAAGTGGAGGGATACCCTGCTGCTACCAAGTGGAGGGATACTCTGCAGCTACCCAGTGGAGGGATACCCTGCTGCTACCCAGTGGAGGGATACCCTGCTGCTACCAGACCAAGTGGAGGGATACCCTGCTGCTACCCAGTGGAGGGATACTCTGCAGCTACCAAGTGGAGGGATACCCTGCTGCTACCAGACCAAGTGGAGGGATACCCTGCTGCTACCCAGTGGAGGGATACCCTGCTGCTACCCAGTGGAGGGATACCCTGCTGCTACCCAGTGGGGGGATACCCTGCTGCTACCAGACCAAGTGGAGGGATACCCTGCTGCTACCCAGTGGAGGGATACCCTGCTGCTACCCAGTGGAGGGATACCCTGCTGCTACCAAGTGGAGGGATACCCTGCTGCTACCCAGTGGAGGGATACCCTGCTGCTACCCAGTGGAGGGATACCCTGATGCTACCCAGTGGAGGGATACCCTGATGCTACCCAGTGGAGGGATACCCTGCTGCTACCAGACCAAGTGGAGGGATACCCTGCTGCTACCCAGTGGAGGGATACCCTGCTGCTACCAGACCAAGTGGAGGGATACCCTGCTGCTACCCAGTGGAGGGATACCCTGCTGCTACCCAGTGGAGGGATACCCTGCTGCTACCAGACCAAGTGGAGGGATACCCTGCTGCTACCCAGTGGAGGGATACCCTGCTGCTACCAGACCAAGTGGAGGGATACCCTGCTGCTACCAAGTGGAGGGATACCCTGCTGCTACCCAGTGGAGGGATACCCTGCTGCTACCAGACCAAGTGGAGGGATACCCTGCTGCTACCAAGTGGAGGGATACTCTGCAGCTACCCAGTGGAGGGATACCCTGCTGCTACCAGACCAAGTGGAGGGATACCCTGCTGCTACCCAGTGGAGGGATACCCTGCTGCTACCAAGTGGAGGGAAACCCTGCTGCTACCCAGTGGAGGGATACTCTGCAGCTACCAAGTGGAGGGATACCCTGCTGCTACCAGACCAAGTGGAGGGATACCCTGCTGCTACCCAGTGGAGGGATACCCTGCTGCTACCCAGTGGAGGGATACCCTGCTGCTACCCAGTGGGGGGATACCCTGCTGCTACCAGACCAAGTGGAGGGATACCCTGCTGCTACCCAGTGGAGGGATACCCTGCTGCTACCCAGTGGAGGGATACCCTGCTGCTACCAAGTGGAGGGATACCCTGCTGCTACCCAGTGGAGGGATACCCTGCTGCTACCAAGTGGAGGGATACCCTGCTGCTACCCAGTGGAGGGATACTCTGCAGCTACCAAGTGGAGGGATACCCTGCTGCTACCAGACCAAGTGGAGGGATACCCTGCTGCTACCAGACCAAGTGGAGGGATACCCTGCTGCTACCCAGTGGAGGGATACCCTGCTGCTACCAGACCAAGTGGAGGGATACCCTGCTGCTACCAGACCAAGTGGAGGGATACCCTGCTGCTACCCAGACCAATTGGAGGGATACCCTGCTGCTACCCAGTGGAGGGATACCCTGCTGCTACCAGACCAAGTGGAGGGATACCCTACTGCTACCAGACCAAGTGGAGGGATACCCTGCTGCTACCAGACCAAGTGGAGGGATACCCTGCTGCTACCAGACCAATTGGAGGGATACCCTGCTGCTACCAGACCAAGTGGAGGGATACCCTGCTGCTACCCAGTGGAGGGATACCCTGCTGCTACCAGACCAAGTGGAGGGATACCCTGCTGCTACCAGACCAAGTGGAGGGATACCCTGCTGCTACCCAGTGGAGGGATACCCTGCTGCTACCCAGTGGAGGGATACCCTGCTGCTACCCAGTGGAGGGATACCCTGCTGCTACCCAGTGGAGGGATACCCTGCTGCTACCCAGTGGAGGGATACCCTGCTGCTACCCAGTGGAGGGATACCCTGCTGCTACCCAGTGGAGGGATACCCTGCTGCTACCCAGTGGAGGGATACCCTGCTGCTACCCAGTGGAGGGATACCCTGCTGCTACCCAGTGGAGCGATACCCTGATGCTACCACTGCTGTTACTGTACTACAGTACTACTACTACATAGTGTATACAGTATAATGATGCTACCCAGTGGAGGGATACCCTGCTGCTACCACTGCTGTTACTGTACTACAGTACTACTACTACATAGTGTATACAGTATAATGATGCTACCCAAATCAAATCAAATCAAATTTTATTTGTCACATACACATGGTTAGCAGATGTTAATGCGAGTGTAGCGAAATGCTTGTGCTTCTAGTTCCGACAATGCAGTAATAACCAACAAGTAATCTAACTAACAATTCCTAAACTACTGTCAGCAGGGTATCGCTCCCAGTGGAGCGATACCCTGCTGCTACCCAGTGGAGGGATACCCTGATGCTACCACTGCTGTTACTGTACTACAGTACTACTACTACTTAGTGTATACAGTATAATGATGCTACCCAGTGGAGGGATACCCTGATGCTACCACTGCTGTTACTGCTGAACTCCATGGAAAGGCTTGTTGGATCAGCCCAGTCAGTCAACAAGAGGAAGAACTCCATGGAAAGGCTAGTAAGGATCAGCCCAGTCAATCAACAAGAGGAAGAACTCCATGGAAAGGCTAGTAAGGATCAGCCCAGTCAGTCAACAAGAGGAAGAACTCCATGGAAAGGCTTGTTGGATCAGCCCAGTCAGTCAACAAGAGGAAGAACTACATGGAAAGGCTTGTTGGATCAGCCCAGTCAGTCAACAAGAGGAAGAACTCCATGGAAAGGCTTGTTGGATCAGCCCAGTCAACAAGAGGAAGAACTCCATGGAAAGGCTTGTTGGATCAGCCCAGTCAGTCAACAAGAGGAAGAACTCCATGGAAAGGCTAGTAAGGATCAGCCCAGTCAGTCAACAAGAGGAAGAACTCCATGGAAAGGCTTGTTGGATCAGCCCAGTCAGTCAACAAGAGGAAGAACTACATGGAAAGGCTTGTTGGATCAGCCCAGTCAGTCAACAAGAGGAAGAACTACATGGAAAGGCTAGTAAGGATCAGCCCAGTCAGTCAACAAGAGGAAGAACTCCATGGAAAGGCTTGTTGGATCAGCCCAGTCAGTCAACAAGAGGAAGAACTCCATGGAAAGGCTTGTTGGATCAGCCCAGTCAGTCAACAAGAGGAAGAACTCCATGGAAAGGCTTGTTGGATCAGCCCAGTCAGTCAACAAGAGGAAGAACTACATGGAAAGGCTAGTAAGGGTCAGCCCAGTCAGTCAACAAGAGGAAGAACTCCATGGAAAGGCTAGTAAGGATCAGCCCAGTCAGTCAACAAGAGGAAGAACTACATGGAAAGGCTAGTAAGGGTCAGCCCAGTCAGTCAACAAGAGGAAGAACTCCATGGAAAGGCTTGTTGGATCAGCCCAGTCAACAAGAGGAAGAACTACATGGAAAGGTTTGTTGGATCAGCCCAGTCAGTCAACAAGAGGAAGAACTACATGGAAAGGCTTGTTGGATCAGCCCAGTCAGTCAACAAGAGGAAGAACTCCATGGAAAGGCTTGTTGGATCAGCCCAGTCAACAAGAGGAAGAACTACATGGAAAGGTTTGTTGGATCAGCCCAGTCAGTCAACAAGAGGAAGAACTACATGGAAAGGCTTGTTGGATCAGCCCAGTCAACAAGAGGAAGAACTCCATGGAAAGGCTTGTTGGATCAGCCCAGTCAACAAGAGGAAGAACTCCATGGAAAGGCTTGTTGGATCAGCCCAGTCAGTCAACAAGAGGAAGAACTCCATGGAAAGGCTTGTTGGATCATCCCAGTCAACAAGAGGAAGAACTCCATGGAAAGGCTTGTTGGATCAGCCCAGTCAGTCAACAAGAGGAAGACAGCAGCGCCTCTTCAACCTCAGGAGGCTGAAGAAATTCGGCTTGTCACCAAAAGCACTCACAAACTTCTACAGATGCACAATCGAGAGCATCCTGTCGGGCTATATCACCGCCTGGTACGGCAACTGCCCCGCCCACAACCGTAAGGCTCTCCAGAGGGTAGTGAGGTTTGCACAACGCATCACCGGGGGCAAATTACCTGCCCTCCAGGACACCTACACCACCCGATGTTACAGGAAGGCCATAAAGATCATCAAGGACAACACCCACCCGAGCCACTGCCTGTTCACCCCGCTATCATCCAGAAGACGAGGTCAGTACAGGTGCATCAAAGCTTGGACCGAGAGACTGAAAAACAGCTTCTATCTCAAGGCCATCAGACTGTTAAACAGCAACCACTAACATTGAGTGGCTGCTGCCAACACACTGACTCAACTCCAGCCACTTTAATAATGGGAATTGATGGGAAATGATGTAAAATATATCACTAGCCACTTTAAACAATGCTACCTAATATAATGTTTACATACCCTACATTATTCATCTCATATGTATACGTATATACTGTACTCTTGACAAAAAACAGCACTGCGTCTCACTTTTTATTGGTCTCTCTAAGGCTTTTGATACAGTTGATCATGCTATACTGAGGCAGAGATTGTTGAGTGTAGGTCTTTCGGAGCATGCAGTTGCATGGTTTGCTAACTATCTGATAGAACTCAGTGCACTCAATTTTTTTAACCTTTATTTAACTTGGCAAGTCAGTTAAGAACAAATTCTTATTTTCAATGACGGCCTAGGAACAGTGGGCCTCTTGAACAGGTTAACTGCCTGTTCAGGGGCAGAACGACAGAGACGCAGTGCTGTTTTTAGTCAATGGCTTCAGTGATATCATTTAAAACCTTCATGGCTGCTGTAATTGTGCTATGCTTCTTCCTGAAGCCCTATTGATACATTGATAAAATAGAGTTAGTAAATAAAAACTCTTTTAGCTGTTCACTTACAAGGGTTTCAAGTATTTGCACCAGGGGTGACAGCTTTGAGATTGGCTTATAATTATTTAAAAGAGTTGGATCGCCCCCTTTTAAAAGTGGTAGGACAAATGCTGATTTCCAGATCTTTGTCAGCTGGGGGGTTTGAACTTGTAACCTTCCGGTTACTAGTCCAACGCTCTAACCACTAGGCTACCCTGCCGCCCCAATTTGATGGGCTTATGTCTGTTAAATTGTCTGTCTTGAAAGGTGTGCCCCAAGGCTCTGTACTTGGTCCTCTCTTAATCACTATTTATATAAATGATTTAGACAAAAATGTCCAAAATGCACAACTTCATTTTTATGCTGATGATACTGTTATTTACTGTTGTGCCTTGTCTCTTACAAAAGCTTTCCAGAACATGCAAACTGTTTTTTTATACTGTTCAACATACCTTGTGTCAATTGAAGCTTATCCTCAATACTGACAAAACTAAACTAATGTTGTTTTCTAATGCTGGAAATAGACCTCTGAACCTTCCACTTATTACTACCTGTCAGGGCAAGGAGACTGAGGTTGTAACCTCATATAAATATCTTGGATACTACCTGTCAGGGCAAGGAGACTGAGGTTGTAACCTCATATAAATATCTTGGATACTACCTGTCAGGGCAAGGAGACTGAGGTTGTAACCTCATATAAATATCTTGGATACTACCTGTCAGGGCAAGGAGACTGAGGTTGTAACCTCATATAAATATCTTGGATACTACCTGTCAGGGCAAGGAGACTGAGGTTGTAACCTCATATAAATATCTTGGATACTACCTGTCAGGGCAAGGAGACTGAGGTTGTAACCTCATATAAATATCTTGGATACTACCTGTCAGGGCAAGGAGATCGAGGTTGTAACCTCATATAAATATCTTGGATACTACCTGTCAGGGCAAGGAGACTGAGGTTGTAACCTCATATAAATATCTTGGATACTACCTGTCAGGGCAAGGAGACTGAGGTTGTAACCTCATATAAATATCTTGGATACTACCTGTCAGGGCAAGGAGACTGAGGTTGTAACCTCATATAAATATCTTGGATACTACCTGTCAGGGCAAGGAGACTGAGGTTGTAACCTCATATAAATATCTTGGATACTACCTGTCAGGGCAAGGAGACTGAGGTTGTAACCTCATATAAATATCTTGGAATTTTGATTGATGACGTCCTCTCTTTTAAATTGCATATTCAACAACTTACAAAAGAATTGAAGCTGAAATTGGGATTTCATTTTAGGAATAAGGCCTGTTTTTCTTTTGAAGCCAGAAGGAGGCTAGTAGTATCAGCTACATTTATGACTTTACTAGACTATGGGGATATTTTATATATAAATGCTTCCGCTCAGTGTTTGAGATCAATTGACACTCTTTACCATGGCACTTTGAGATGTATTTTAAACTGCAAAACCCTTACGCACCACTGAGTTGTCTGGCCTTCTCTAGTCCCTCGTCGGCTCAGTCACTGGTAGACTTTTATTGACAAAGCCATTTGGGGATTACTACCTTTTTATTGTTCAGAAATGTGGTGGGTCGTCTCTTCGTTCGCTGGACTTTATCCTGCTAACTGTTCCAAATGTCCCAACTGAATTTGGTAAAAGGGCTTTTATGTACTCTGCGCCATCGTCTTGGAACACCTTACAAAATACTTTTAAACTGGAAGAACTTGTCCAGATTGGTGTTTTTAAATCACTGATGAATGAACTTGAGGCTGATTCCCTGACCTGTCAATGTTTTTCATTTGCTGTTTTATACTCTCATATATAAATAATCACACAGTGATAGATCGAATCCCAGAGCTGACAAGGTAAAATCTGTCATTCTACCCCTGAACCCACTGTTCCCTGGTAGGCCATCATTGTAAAGAAGAATTTGTTCTTAACTGACTTCCCTCGTTAAATAAAGGTTAAATAAATAAAAAAATAAAGAGACTGGCTTGTTCAGGGCAGAACGACATTCTCAGGGATTTGATCCAGCAACCTTTCGGTTACTGATCCAACGCTCTACCCAAAAGGCTACCTGCCGGCCCAGGTTGTCCGGTGCCAATTTGACTAACGGCGCCCTGGGGTGTCTTTACCTTTCATCCCAGCAGTGTTGTAGGTCTGTGCAGTAAGGGGTCGGTCATGTGACCCCTGTTCCAGGATCTCATTGGGCGGCTCAGCACTGCCGTCTAACCTGATGAACACAGAATGATTTAAGTTCATATACTGTATGCCATTTAACAGACACTTTTATCCAAACTACTTTCAATGAGTACATATGTGTGGCCTGAGCAGGAATGGATTCCACGACCCTGGCATTGAGGAATGGAGCCCACGACCCTGGCATTGAGGAAAGGAGCCCAGGACCCTGGCATTGAGGAATGGATTCCACGACCCTGGCATTGAGGAATGGAGCCCACGACCCTGGCATTGAGGAATGGAGCCCACGACCCTGGCATTGAGGAATGGAGCCCACGACCCTGGCATTGAGGAATGGAGCCCATGACCCTGGCATTGAGGAATGGAGCCCACGACCCTGGCATTGAGGAATGGAGCCCACGACCCTGGCATTGAGGAATGGAGCCCACGACCCTGGCATTGAGGAATGGAGCCCACGACCCTGGCATTGAGGAATGGAGCCCACGACCCTGGCATTGAGGAATGGAGCCCACGACCCTGGCATTGAGGAATGGAGCCCACGACCCTGGCATTGAGGAATGGAGCCCACGACCCTGGCATCGAGGAATGGAGCCCACGACCCTGGCATCGAGGAATGGAGCCCATGACCCTGGCATTGAGGAATGGAGCCCATGACCCTGGCATCGAGGAATGGAGCCCATGACCCTGGCATCGAGGAATGGAGCCCACGACCCATGTTTTACCTGTGTTGTTTCAGTGTTACCTGTGTTGTTTCATCAGTGTGTTACCTGTGTTGTTTCATCAGTGTGTTACCTGTGTTGTTTCAGTGTTACCTGTGTTGTTTCATCAGTGTGTTACCTGTGTTGTTTCATCAGTGTGTTACCTGTGTTGTTTCAGTGTTACCTGTGTTGTTTCAGTGCTACCTGTGTTGTTTCAGTGTTACCTGTGTTGTTTCAGTGTTACCTGTGTTGTTTCAGTGCTACCTGTGTTGTTTCAGTGTTACCTGTGTTGTTTCATCAGTGTTACCAGTGTTGTTTTATCAGTGTGTTACCAGTGTTGTTTCAGTGCTACCTGTGTTGTTTCATCAGGGTGTTACCTGTGTTGTTTCATCAGGGTGTTACCAGTGTTGTTTCATCAGGGTGTTACCAGTGTTGTTTCAGTGCTACCTGTGTTGTTTCAGTGCTACCTGTGTTGTTTCAGTGTTACCAGTGTTGTTTCATCAGGGTGTTACCTGTGTTGTTTCATCAGTGTGTTACCTGTGTTGTTTCAGTGTTACCAGTGTTGTTTCAGTGTTACCAGTGTTGTTTCATCAGTGTGTTACCTGTGTTGTTTCAGTGTTACCTGTGTTGTTTCAGTGTTACCTGTGTTGTTTCATCAGTGTGTTTTACCTGTGTTGTTTCAGTGTTACCTGTGTTGTTTCAGTGTTACCTGTGTTGTTTCATCAGTGTGTTACCTGTGTTGTTTCATCAGTGTGTTTTACCTGTGTTGTTTCAGTGTTACCTGTGTTGTTTCAGTGTTACCTGTGTTGTTTCATCAGTGTGTTACCTGTGTTGTTTCATCAGTGTGTTACCTGTGTTGTTTCAGTGTTACCTGTGTTGTTTCATCAGTGTGTTACCTGTGTTGTTTCAGTGTTACCTGTGTTGTTTCATCAGTGTGTTACCTGTGTTGTTTCAGTGTTACCAGTGTTGTTTCAGTGTTACCTGTGTTGTTTCATCAGTGTGTTACCTGTGTTGTTTCAGTGTTACCAGTGTTGTTTCATCAGTGTGTTTTACCTGTGTTGTTTCATCAGTGTGTTACCAGTGTTGTTTCATCAGGGTGTTACCTGTGTTGTTTCATCAGGGTGTTACCAGTGTTGTTTCAGTGTTACCTGTGTTGTTTCATCAGTGTGTTACCTGTGTTGTTTCAGTGTTACCTGTGTTGTTTCATCAGTGTGTTACCTGTGTTGTTTCATCAGTGTGTTACCTGTGTTGTTTCAGTGTTACCTGTGTTGTTTCATCAGTGTGTTACCTGTGTTGTTTCATCAGTGTGTTACCTGTGTTGTTTCAGTGTTACCTGTGTTGTTTCATCAGTGTGTTACCTGTGTTGTTTCAGTGTTACCTGTGTTGTTTCAGTGCTACCTGTGTTGTTTCAGTGTTACCTGTGTTGTTTCAGTGTTACCTGTGTTGTTTCAGTGCTACCTGTGTTGTTTCAGTGTTACCTGTGTTGTTTCATCAGTGTTACCAGTGTTGTTTTATCAGTGTGTTACCAGTGTTGTTTCAGTGCTACCTGTGTTGTTTCATCAGGGTGTTACCTGTGTTGTTTCATCAGGGTGTTACCAGTGTTGTTTCATCAGGGTGTTACCAGTGTTGTTTCAGTGCTACCTGTGTTGTTTCAGTGCTACCTGTGTTGTTTCAGTGTTACCAGTGTTGTTTCATCAGGGTGTTACCTGTGTTGTTTCATCAGTGTGTTACCTGTGTTGTTTCAGTGTTACCAGTGTTGTTTCAGTGTTACCAGTGTTGTTTCATCAGTGTGTTACCTGTGTTGTTTCAGTGTTACCTGTTTTGTTTCAGTGTTACCTGTGTTGTTTCATCAGTGTGTTTTACCTGTGTTGTTTCAGTGTTACCTGTGTTGTTTCAGTGTTACCTGTGTTGTTTCATCAGTGTGTTACCTGTGTTGTTTCATCAGTGTGTTTTACCTGTGTTGTTTCAGTGTTACCTGTGTTGTTTCAGTGTTACCTGTGTTGTTTCATCAGTGTGTTACCTGTGTTGTTTCATCAGTGTGTTACCTGTGTTGTTTCAGTGTTACCTGTGTTGTTTCATCAGTGTGTTACCTGTGTTGTTTCAGTGTTACCTGTGTTGTTTCATCAGTGTGTTACCTGTGTTGTTTCAGTGTTACCAGTGTTGTTTCAGTGTTACCTGTGTTGTTTCATCAGTGTGTTACCTGTGTTGTTTCAGTGTTACCAGTGTTGTTTCATCAGTGTGTTTTACCTGTGTTGTTTCATCAGTGTGTTACCAGTGTTGTTTCATCAGGGTGTTACCTGTGTTGTTTCATCAGGGTGTTACCAGTGTTGTTTCAGTGTTACCTGTGTTGTTTCATCAGTGTGTTACCTGTGTTGTTTCAGTGTTACCTGTGTTGTTTCATCAGTGTGTTACCTGTGTTGTTTCATCAGTGTGTTACCTGTGTTGTTTCAGTGTTACCTGTGTTGTTTCATCAGTGTGTTACCTGTGTTGTTTCATCAGTGTGTTACCTGTGTTGTTTCAGTGTTACCTGTGTTGTTTCATCAGTGTGTTACCTGTGTTGTTTCATCAGTGTGTTACCTGTGTTGTTTCAGTGTTACCTGTGTTGTTTCAGTGCTACCTGTGTTGTTTCAGTGTTACCTGTGTTGTTTCAGTGTTACCTGTGTTGTTTCAGTGCTACCTGTGTTGTTTCAGTGTTACCTGTGTTGTTTCAGTGTTACCTGTGTTGTTTCATCAGTGTTACCAGTGTTGCTTCATCAGTGTGTTACCAGTGTTGTTTCAGTGCTACCTGTGTTGTTTCAGTGTTACCAGTGTTGTTTCATCAGGGTGTTACCTGTGTTGTTTCATCAGTGTGTTACCTGTGTTGTTTCATCAGTGTGTTACCTGTGTTGTTTCATCAGTGTGTTACCTGTGTTGTTTCATCAGGGTGTTACCAGTGTTGTTTCAGTGTTACCAGTGTTGTTTCATCAGGGTGTTACCTGTGTTGTTTCATCAGTGTGTTACCTGTGTTGTTTCAGTGTTACCAGTGTTGTTTCATCAGGGTGTTACCTGTGTTGTTTCATCAGGGTGTTACCAGTGTTGTTTCAGTGTGTTACCAGTGTTGTTTCAGTGTTACCAGTGTTGTTTCATCAGTGTGTTACCTGTGTTGTTTCATCAGTGTGTTACCTGTGTTGTTTCAGTGTTACCTGTGTTGTTTCATCAGTGTGTTACCTGTGTTGTTTCAGTGTGTTACCAGTGTTGTTTCAGTGTTACCAGTGTTGTTTCATCAGTGTGTTACCTGTGTTGTTTCATCAGTGTGTTACCTGTGTTGTTTCAGTGTTACCAGTGTTGTTTCATCAGTGTGTTACCTGTGTTGTTTCAGTGTTACCTGTGTTGTTTCAGTGTTACCTGTGTTGTTTCATCAGTGTGTTACCTGTGTAGTTTCAGTGTTACCTGTGTTGTTTCAGTGTTACCTGTGTTGTTTCAGTGTTACCTGTGTTGTTTCAGTGTTACCTGTGTTGTTTCAGTGTTACCTGTGTTGTTTCATCAGTGTGTTACCTGTGTTGTTTCAGTGCTACCTGTGTTGTTTCAGTGTTACCTGTGTTGTTTCATCAGTGTTACCTGCGTTGTTTCATCAGGGTGTTACCTGTGTTGTTTCATCAGTGTGTTTTACCTGTGTTGTTTCAGTGTTATCTGTGTTGTTTCAGTGTTACCTGTGTTGTTTCAGTGTTACCTGTCTTGTTTCATCAGTGTGTTACCTGTGTTGCTTCATCAGTGTGTTACCTGTGTTGTTTCATCAGGGTGGTACCTGTGTTGTTTCATTAGTGTGTTTTACCTGTGTTGTTTCAGTGTTACCTGTCTTGTTTCACCAGTGTGTTACCTGTCTTGTTTCATCAGTGTGTTACCTGTGTTGTTTTATCAGTGTGTTACCTGTCTTGTTTCACCAGTGTGTTACCTGTCTTGTTTCATCAGTGTGTTACCTGTCTTGTTTTATCAGTGTGTTACCTGTCTTGTTTCACCAGTGTGTTACCTGTCTTGTTTCATCAGTGTGTTACCTGTCTTGTTTTATCAGTGTGTTACCTGTCTTGTTTCACCAGTGTGTTACCTGTCTTGTTTCATCAGTGTGTTACCTGTCTTGTTTCACCAGTGTGTTACCTGTCTTGTTTCATCAGTGTGTTACCTGTCTTGTTTCACCAGTGTGTTACCTGTGTTGTTTCATCAGTGTGTTACCTGTCTTGTTTCACCAGTGTGTTACCTGTCTTGTTTCACCAGTGTGTTACCTGTCTTGTTTCACCAGTGTGTTACCTGTGTTGTTTCATCAGTGTGTTACCTGTGTTGTTTTATCAGTGTGTTCCCTGTCTTGTTTCACCAGTGTGTTACCTGTCTTGTTTCATCAGTGTGTTACCTGCGTTGTTTCATCAGGGTGTTTGTTACCTGTGTTGTTTCATCAGGGTACACTCTCCCCCCTCCTGTGGGTCCAGGTTATAGAGGTACAGATATCCATCAGCTGCTGCTACCAGTAGACGAGGAATCTTTTGGATCCTACACGCACACACACACACACACACACACACACACACACACACACACACACACACACACACACACACACACACACACACACACACACACACACACACACACACACACAAACTTGAATCAGACTCATCTGACTGTGTGCGCTTCCCAGCGTGTGAGTGTTAGATCTTGGCGATATCGGCAAAAAGTTAGCATGATAAATTTACCCATTTTGCTGAATAACGACTAATACATTAACACAACACTATTATTATTACAACACTATATACAACACTATTATACAACACTATTATTATTACAACACTATTATTAATACAACACTATTATTATTACAACACTATTATTAATACAACACTATTATTATTACAACACTATTATTAATACAACACTATTATTATTACAACACTATTATTATTACAACACTATATAACAACACTATTATTATTACAACACTATTATTATTACAACACTATTATTATTACAACACTATTATTATTACAACACTATTATTAATACAACACTATTATTAATACAACGCTATTATTATTACAACGCTATTATTAATACAACACTATTATTATTACAACACTATTATTAATACAACACTATATAACAACACTATTATTATTACAACACTATTATTAATACAACACTATTATTATTACAACACTATATAACAACACTATTATTATTACAACACTATTATTATTACAACACTATTATTAATACAACACTATATAACAACACTATTATTATTACAACACTATTATTATTACAACACTATTATTAATACAACACTATATAACAACACTATTATTATTACAACACTATTATTAATACAACACTATTATTATTACAACACTATTATTATTACAACACTATTATTATTACAACACTATATAACAACACTATTATTATTACAACACTATTATTATTACAACACTATTATTATTACAACACTATTATTATTACAACACTATTATTATTACAACACTATTATTATTACAACACTATTATTATTACAACACTATTATTAATACAACACTATTATTATTACAACACTATTAGTAATACAACACTATTATTATTACAACACTATTATTATTACAACACTATTATTATTACAACACTATTATTATTACAACACTATTATTATTACAACACTATTATTATTACAACACTATATAACAACACTATTATTAATACAACACTATTATTATTACAACACTATTATTATTACAACACTATTATTATTACAACACTATTATTATTACAACACTATTATTATTACAACACTATTATTATTACAACACTATATTACAACACTATTATTATTACAACACTATTATTAATACAACACTATATAACAACACTATTATTATTACAACACTATTATTAATACAACACTATATAACAACACTATTATTATTACAACACTATTATTATTACAACACTATTATTAATACAACACTATATAACAACACTATTATTATTACAACACTATTATTATTACAACACTATTATTATTACAACACTATTATTATTATAACACTATTATTATTACAACACTATTATTATTACAACACTATTATTATTATAACACTATTATTATTACAACACTATTATTATTACAACACTATTATTATTACAACACTATTATTATTATAACACTATTATTATAATACACTATTATTATTACAACACTATTATTAATACAACACTATTATTATTACAACACTATTATTAATACAACGCTATTATTATTACAACACTATTATTATTATAACACTATTATTATTACAACACTATTATTATTACAACACTATTATTATTACAACACTATTATTATTATAACACTATTATTATAACAACACTATTATTAATACAACACTATTATTATTACAACACTATTATTAATACAACGCTATTATTATTACAACACTATTATTATTACAACACTATTATTAATACAACACTATTATTATTATAACACTATTATTATTACAACACTATTATTATTACAACACTATTATTATTATAACACTATTATTATTACAACACTATTATTATTACAACACTATTATTATTACAACACTATTATTAATACAACGCTATTATTATTACAACACTATTATTATTACAACACTATTATTATTACAACACTATATAACAACACTATTATTAATACAACACTATTATTATTACAACACTATTATTATTACAACACTATTATTATTACAACACTATTATTATTACAACACTATTATTAATACAACACTATATAACAACACTATTATTATTACAACACTATTATTATTACAACACTATTATTATTACAACACTATTATTATTACAACACTATATAACAACACTATTATTATTACAACACTATTATTATTATAACACTATTATTATTACAACACTATTATTATTACAACACTATTATTATTACAACACTATTATTATTACAACACTATTATTATTATAACACTATTATTATAACAACACTATTATTAATACAACACTATTATTAATACAACACTATTATTATTACAACACTATTATTATTATAACACTATTATTATTACAACACTATTATTATTACAACACTATTATTATTACAACACTATTATTAATACAACACTATTATTATTACAACACTATTATTATTACAACACTATTATTAATACAACACTATTATTATTACAACACTATATAACAACACTATTATTAATACAACACTATTATTATTACAACACTATTATTATTACAACACTATTATTATTACAACACTATTATTATTACAACACTATTATTAATACAACACTATATAACAACACTATTATTATTACAACACTATTATTATTACAACACTATTATTATTACAACACTATTATTATTACAACACTATATAACAACACTATTATTATTACAACACTATTATTATTATAACACTATTATTATTACAACACTATTATTATTACAACACTATTATTATTACAACACTATTATTATTACAACACTATTATTATTACAACACTATTATTATTACAACACTATTATTATTATAACACTATTATTATAACAACACTATTATTAATACAACACTATTATTAATACAACACTATTATTATTACAACATTATTACAACACTATTATTATTATAACACTATTATTATTACAACACTATTATTATTACAACACTATTATTATTATAACACTATATAACAACACTATTATTATTACAACACTATTATTATTACAACACTATTATTATTATAACACTATTATTATAACAACACTATTATTAATACAACACTATTATTAATACAACACTATTATTATTACAACACTATTATTATTACAACACTATTATTAATACAACACTATTATTAATACAACACTATTATTAATACAACACTATTATTATTACAACACTATTATTATTACAACACTATATAACAACACTATTATTATTACAACACTATTATTATTACAACACTATTATTATTACAACACTATTATTATTACAACACTATTATTATTACAACACTATTATTATTACAACACTATATAACAACACTATTATTATTACAACACTATTATTAATACAACACTATATAACAACACTATTATTATTACAACACTATTATTATTACAACACTATTATTATTACAACACTATTATTATTACAACACTATTATTATTACAACACTATTATTAATACAACACTATTATTATTACAACACTATTATTAATACAACACTATTATTATTACAACACTATTATTATTACAACACTATTATTATTACAACACTATTATTATTACAACACTATTATTATTACAACACTATTATTATTACAACACTATTATTATTACAACACTATTATTAATACAACACTATTATTATTACAACACTATTATTATTACAACACTATTATTATTACAACACTATTATTATTACAACACTATTATTATTACAACACTATTATTATTACAACACTATTATTATTACAACACTATTATTATTACAACACTATTATTATTACAACACTATTATTATTACAACACTATTATTAATACAACACTATTATTATTACAACACTATTATTATTACAACACTATTATTATTACAACACTATTATTATTACAACACTATTATTATTACAACACTATTATTATTACAACACTATTATTAATACAACACTATTATTATAACAACACTATTATTATTACAACACTATTATTATTACAACACTATTATTATTACAACACTATTATTAATACAACACTATATAACAACACTATTATTAATACAACACTATTATAATTACAACACTATTATTATTACAACACTATATAACAACACTATTATTATTACAACACTATTATTATTACAACACTATTATTAATACAACACTATTATTAATACAACACTATTATTATTACAACACTATTATTATTACAACACTATTATTATTACAACACTATATAACAACACTATTATTATTACAACACTATTATTATTACAACACTATTATTAATACAACACTATTATTAATACAACACTATTATTATTACAACACTATTATTATAACAAAACTATTATTATTACAACGCTATTATTATTACAACACTATTATTAATACAACACTATTATTATTACAACACTATATAACAACACTATTATTATTACAACACTATTATTATTACAACACTATTATTATTACAACACTATTATTATTACAACACTATATAACAACACTATTATTATTACAACACTATTATTAATACAACACTATTATTAATACAACACTATTATTATTACAACACTATATTACAACACTATATAACAACACTATTATTATTACAACACTATTATTATTACAACACTATATTACAACACTATTATTAATACAACACTATATTACAACACTATATTACAACACTATTATTATTACCACACTATATTACAACACTATTATTAATACAACACTATATTACAACACTATATTACAACACTATTATTATTACCACACTATATTACAACACTATATTACAACACTATTATTATTACCACACTATATTACAACACTATATTACAACACTATATTACAACACTATTATTATGACAACACTATATTACAACACTATATTACAACACTATTATTATTACAACACTATTATTATTACCACACTATATTACAACACTATATTACAACACTATTATTATTACAACACTATAATTATTACCACACTATATTACAACACTATATTACAACACTATTATTATTACCACACTATATTACAACACTATATTACAACACTATTATTATGACAACACTATTAACATTACAGTGCTATATTATTATTCACAGTTACTTTCCAAAAGGCCGACTTGTCCGTTTTAACGTGGGAGGGCTCGAGGCCGACTTGTCCGTTTTAACGTGGGAGGGCTCGAGGCCGACTTGTCCGTTTTAACGTGGGAGGGCTCGAGGCCGACTTGTCCGTTTTAACGTGAGAGGGCTCGAGGCCGACCTGTCCGTTTAACGGGGAGGGCTCGAGGCCGACTTCTCCGTTAATGGGAGGGCTCGAGGCCAACTTGTCTGTTAACGTGGGAGGGCTCGAGGCCAACTTGTCTGTTAACGTGGGAGGGCTCGAGGCCGACTTGTCTGTTTAACGGGGAGGGCTCGAGGCCGACCTGTCCGTTTAACGGGGAGGGCTTCAGGCCGACTTGTCCGTTAAAGGGAGGGCTCTAGGCCGACTTGTCCGTTTTAACGTGGGAGGGCTCGAGGCCGACCTGTCCGTTTTAACGTGGGAGGGCTCGAGGCCAACTTGTCCGTTTAACGGGGAGGGCTCGAGGCCAACTTGTCCGTTTAACGGGGAGGACTCGAGGTCGACTTCTCCGTTAACGGGGGTAAGGGTTAACCCCAATTGTGATGTTTATGGGACATATTGGAGTGCCAACAAAGAAGCTTGTCAAAGGTAATGCATGTTTTATATTTTATTTCAGCGTTTTGTGTAGCGCCGGCTACGCTAATTCTTTTGTTTACAACTCGTTCAGGTGGTTCAGGGGGGGTGCATGCTATCAGATAATAGCTTCTCATGCTTTCGCCGAAAAGCATTTTTAAAATATGACATGTTGGCTGGATTCACAACGAGTGTAGCTTTAATTGAGTACCCTGCATGTGTGATTTAATGAAAGTTTGAGTTTTATCGCGTTTTATTTGAATTTGGCGCTATGCATTTCCCGAGGCTATTGGCCACTTGAGACGCTAGTGTCTCACTATCCCTTAGGGGTTTTAACGGGAGGGCTCTAGGCCGACTTGTCCATTTTAACGGGGAGGGCTCTAGGCTGACTTCTCCGTTAATGGGAGGGCTCTAGGCCGACTTCTCCGTTAACGGGAGGGCTCGAGGCCGACTTCTCCGTTAAAGGGAGGGCTCGAGGCCGACTTGTCTGTTTTAACATGGAAGGGCTCTAGGCTGACTTGTCCGTTAATGGGAGGGCTCTAGGCCGACTTCTCCGTTAACGGGAGGGCTCTAGGCCGACTTCTCCGTTAATGGGAGGGCTCTAGGCCGACTTCTCCGTTAACGGGAGGGCTCTAGGCCGACTTCTTCGTTAACGGGGAGGGATCGAGGCCGACTTCTTCGTTAACGGGAGGGCTCTAGGCCGACTTCTTCGTTAACGGGGAGGGCTCGAGGCCGACTTCTTCGTTAACGGGAGGGCTCAAGGCCGACTTCTCCGTTAACGGGAGGGCTCTAGGCCGACTTCTCCGTTAACGGGAGGGCTCTAGGCCGACTTCTCCGTTAACGGGAGGGCTCTAGGCCGACTTCTCCGTTAACGGGAGGGCTCTAGGCTGACTTCTTCATTAATGGGAGGGCTCTAGGCTGACTTCTCCGTTAACGGGAGGGCTCTAGGCCGACTTCTCCGTTAACGGGAGGGCTCTAGGCTAACTTCTCCGTTAATGGGAGGGCTCTAGGCTGACTTCTTCGTTAATGGGAGGGCTCGAGGCCGACTTCTCCGTTAATGGGAGGGCTCTAGGCTGACTTCTCCGTTAACGGGAGGGCTCTAGGCTGACTTCTCCGTTAACGGGAGGGCTCTAGGCTGACTTCTCCGTTAACGGGAGGGCTCTAGGCTGACTTCTCCGTTAACGGGAGGGCTCTAGGCTGACTTCTCCGTTAACGGGAGGGCTCTAGGCCGACTTCTCCGTTAACGGGAGGGCTCTAGGCCGACTTCTTCGTTAACGGGGAGGGCTCGAGGCCGACTTCTTCGTTAACGGGAGGGCTCAAGGCCGACTTCTCCGTTAACGGGAGGGCTCTAGGCTGACTTCTCGTTAACGGGAGGGCTCTAGGCCGACTTCTCCGTTAACGGGAGGGCTCTAGGCCGACTTCTCCGTTAACGGGAGGGCTCTAGGCTGACTTCTTCATTAATGGGAGGGCTCTAGGCTGACTTCTCCGTTAACGGGAGGGCTCTAGGCCGACTTCTCCGTTAACGGGAGGGCTCTAGGCCGACTTCTCCGTTAACGGGAGGGCTCTAGGCTAACTTCTCCGTTAATGGGAGGGCTCTAGGCTGACTTCTTCGTTAATGGGAGGGCTCGAGGCCGACTTCTCCGTTAATGGGAGGGCTCTAGGCTGACTTCTCCGTTAATGGGAGGGCTCTAGGCTAACTTCTCCGTTAATGGGAGGGCTCTAGGCTGACTTCTTCGTTAATGGGAGGGCTCGAGGCCGACTTCTCCGTTAACGGGAGGGCTCTAGGCTGACTTCTCCGTTAACGGGAGGGCTCTAGGCTGACTTCTTCGTTAACGGGAGGGCTCTAGGCTGACTTCTCCGTTAACGGGAGGGCTCTAGGCTGACTTCTCCGTTAATGGGAGGGCTCTAGGCTGACTGATCCAGAATGATCAGATTTATTTAGTCTCTTTAGAGATTCATTTGCCTGGCTGTTTTTTTTGTGAATACTGGCCTAGGCTATATAATTCACCCCCTGAGGAAGTGGGAACTCAAAACACATAGATTGCTAACTCAAAGGGCAGGCAGTGAGGAGAGGACGTGAGGAGACGAAGTGAGGAGAGGAAGTGAGGGCAGGCAGTGAAACAGGGACGATACTTTCATTGCAGGAAGCAGATTAATGCACGTTACTACTGACGACCAAACAATATGGAAGAATGTTGTGTTGGCTAATCCCCCAAATGACCAACGTCAGATAAACTGGGGGAAAGCAGGGCGATGTTAGTGTGTGTTCGAGAACGTAGTGTGTGTTCGAGAACGTTCTAGTGTGTGGGGGAGAATATGGTCCCAGCTCTAGAGTGTGGTAGAGAACATTCTAGTGGGTGTGTGGGGGGAACATGGTCCCAGCTCTAGAGTCTGGTAGAGAACATTCTAGTGTGTGGGGGGGAATATGGTCCCAGCTCTAGAGTGTGGTAGAGAACGTTCTACTGTGTGGGGGGAATATGGTCCCAGCTCTAGAGTCTGGTAGAGAACGTTCTCGTGTGTGGGGGGAATATGGTCCCAGCTCTAGAGTGTGGTAGAGAACGTTCTAGTGGGTGTTCTTACAGGGCCAGAGCACAGATGTTCTTGTGTCCAGAGAAGGGCAGTCGTACGGTGGCGAAGGCTCGTCCCTGAGTGAACATCTCTGTCACCTGACGCACACAGAGGAGACAAGGTCAGACAACACACACACACACACACCACACACTCTCTCAAAAGGAAGTCCCACTCACCTGAGAGGGCAGGTAGGTGGTGGACGCCATCAGGACCTTCCCAAAGTATCCACCCCATGTCGTCGGCTCCTCTGTTGGCCTACACACACACCATGTTAATATACAGGACAACATCTCCTCTGTTGGCCTACACACACACCATGTTAATATACAGGACAACATCTAGAATCAACATCTCCTCTGTTGACCTACACACACACCATGTTAATATACAGGACAACATCTAGAATCAACATCTCCTTTGTTGACCTACACACACACCATGTTAATATACAGGACGACATCTCCTCTGTTGGCCTACACACACACCATGTTAATATACAGGACAACATCTAGAATCAACATCTCCTCTGTTGACCTACACACACACCATGTTAATATACAGGACAACACCTCCTCTGTTGGCCTACACACACACCATGTTAATATACAGGACAACATCTAGAATCAACATCTCCTCTGTTGACCTACACACACACCATGTTAATATACAGGACAACACCTCCTCTGTTGGCCTACACACACCATGTTAATATACAGGACAACATCTAGAATCAACACCTCCTCTGTTGGCCTACACACACACCATGTTAATATACTGGACAACATCTAGAATCAGACTAATGCAGCCATGTGGGGGAGGGGGGGGGTACTTACTTCTCTTTCTGCGTCTCTAGTTTGAAGATGTGGACCGTCTCCGTGTTACTGGATGCTGATAGGTAGAGGCCTTCCATACTGAAGGCCAGGGAACAGATAGATACACACCTAACACACACACACACACACACACACACACACACACACACACACACACACACACACACACACACACACACACACACACACACACACACACTTCAGTGTGTCAGACTGAACTCAGCTGTAGCTCATTTAATATTGTCCACTATTAAAACACATATTACTATATAGAGTGGAATGAAGGAGAAGGAGGAGGGAGATGAAGGAGGAGGGAGATGAAGGAGGGAGATGAAGAAGGAGGGAGATGAAGAAGGAGGGAGACGAAGGAGGAGGGAGATGAAGGAGGAGGGAGATGAAGGAGGAGGGAGATGAAGGAGGAGGGAGATGAAGAAGTAGGGAGATGAAGGAGGAGGGAGATGAAGGAGGAGGGAGATGAAGGAGGAGGGAGATGAAGGAGGAGGGAGATGAAGGAGGGAGATGAAGAAGGAGGGAGATGAAGAAGAAGGAGGGAGACGAAGAAGAAGGAGGGAGACGAAGGAGGAGGGAGATGAAGAAGGAGGGAGAATAAGAAGGAGGGAGATGAAGAAGAAGGGAGAATAAGAAGGAGGGAGAAGAAGAAGGAGGGAGAAGAATAAGAAGGAGGGAGAAGAAGGAGGGAGATGAAGAAGAAGGAGGGAGATGAAGGAGGGAGAAGATGAAGAAGGGAGATGAAGAAGAAGGAGGGAGAAGAATAAGAAGGAGGGAGAAGAAGGAGGGAGATGAAGGAGGAGGGAGATGAAGGAGGAGGGAGATGAAGGAGGAGGGAGATGAAGGAGGAGGGAGATGAAGAAGGAGGGAGATGAAGGAGGGAGAAGAATAAGAAGGAGGGAGATGAAGGAGGGAGATGAAGAAGAAGGAGGGAGAAGAATAAGAAGGAGGGAGAAGAAGGAGGGAGAAGAATAAGAAGGAGGGAGAAGAAGGAGGAGGGAGATGAAGGAGGGAGATGAAGAAGAAGGAGGGAGAAGAATAAGAAGGAGGGAGAAGAAGGAGGGAGATGAAGAAGAAGGAGGGAGATGAATAAGAAGGAGGGAGAAGAAGGAGGAGGGAGATGAAGAAGAAGGAGGGAGAAGAAGGAGGGAGAAGAATAAGAAGGAGGGAGATGAAGAAGAAGGAGGGAGAAGAATAAGAAGGAGGGAGAAGAAGGAGGAGGGAGATGAAGGAGGGAGATGAAGAAGAAGGAGGGAGAAGAATAAGAAGGAGGGAGAAGAAGGAGGGAGATGAAGAAGAAGGAGGGAGATGAATAAGAAGGAGGGAGAAGAAGGAGGGAGAAGAATAAGAAGGAGGGAGAAGAAGGAGGAGGGAGATGAAGAAGAAGGAGGGAGAAGAATAAGAAGGAGGGAGAAGAAGGAGGGAGATGAAGAAGAAGGAGGGAGAAGAATAAGAAGGAGGGAGAAGAAGGAGGAGGGAGATGAAGAAGAAGGAGGGAGAAGAAGGAGGGAGAAGAATAAGAAGGAGGGAGAAGAAGGAGGGAGATGAAGAAGAAGGAGGGAGAAGAAGGAGGAGGGAGATGAAGAAGAAGGAGGGAGAAGAAGGAGGGAGAAGAATAAGAAGGAGGGAGAAGAAGGAGGGAGATGAAGAAGAAGGAGGGAGAAGAAGGAGGAGGGAGATGAAGAAGAAGGAGGGAGTAGAAGGAGGGAGAATAAGAAGGAGGGAGAAGAAGGAGGGAGAAGAATAAGAAGGAGGGAGTAGAAGGAGGGAGATGAAGAAGAAGGAGGGAGATGAATAAGAAGGAGGGAGAAGAAGGAGGGAGAAGAATAAGAAGGAGGGAGTAGAAGGAGGGAGATGAAGAAGAAGGAGGGAGAAGAAGAAGAAGGAGGGAGAAGAATAAGAAGGAGGGAGAAGAAGGAGGGAGATGAAGAAGAAGGAGGGAGAAGAAGGAGGAGGGAGATGAAGAAGAAGGAGGGAGAAGAAGGAGGGAGAAGAAGAAGGGAGGGAGAAGAAGGAGGAGGGAGAAGAATAAGGAGGGAGAAGAAGGAGGGAGAAGAATAAGAAGGAGGGAGAAGAAGGAGGGAGATGAAGAAGAAGGAGGGAGAAGAATAAGAAGGAGGGAGAAGAATAAGAAGGAGGGAGAAGAAGGAGGGAGATGAAGAAGAAGGAGGGAGAAGAAGGAGGGAGATGAAGAAGAAGGAGGAGATGAAGGAGGGAGAAGATGAAGAAGGAGATGAAGAAGAACATTTATGAACATTTGAACATCTTGGCCATGTTCTGTTATAATCTCCACACAGCACAGCCAGAAGAGGACTGGCCACCCCACATAGCCTGGTTCCTCTCTAGGTTTCTTCCTAGGTTTTGGCTTTACTATGGAGTTTTTCCTAGCCACCGTGCTTCTACACCTGCGTTGCTTGCTGTTTGGGGTTTTAGGCTGGGTTTCTGTACAGCACTTTGAGATATCAGCTGATGTACGAAGGGCTATATAAATACATTTGATTTGATTTGAAGAAGAAGGAGGAGGGAGATGAAGAAGGAGGGAGAAGGAGGAGGGAGATGAAGAAGGAGGGAGAAGAAGAAGGAGGAGGGAGATGAAGAAGAATGAGGGAGAAGAAGGAGGGAGAAGAAGAAGGAGGGAGAAGAAGAAGGAGGGAGATGAAGGAGGAGGGAGATGAAGGAGGAGGGAGATGAAGGAGGAGGGAGATGAAGGAGGAGGGAGATGAAGAAGGAGGGAGATGAAGGAGGGAGAAGAATAAGAAGGAGGGAGATGAAGGAGGGAGATGAAGAAGAAGGAGGGAGAAGAATAAGAAGGAGGGAGAAGAAGGAGGGAGAAGAATAAGAAGGAGGGAGAAGAAGGAGGAGGGAGATGAAGGAGGGAGATGAAGAAGAAGGAGGGAGAAGAATAAGAAGGAGGGAGAAGAAGGAGGGAGATGAAGAAGAAGGAGGGAGATGAATAAGAAGGAGGGAGAAGAAGGAGGAGGGAGATGAAGAAGAAGGAGGGGGAAGAAGGAGGGAGAAGAATAAGAAGGAGGAGATGAAGAAGAAGGAGGGAGAAGAATAAGAAGGAGGGAGAAGAAGGAGGAGGGAGATGAAGGAGGGAGATGAAGAAGAAGGAGGGAGAAGAATAAGAAGGAGGGAGAAGAAGGAGGGAGATGAAGAAGAAGGAGGGAGAAGAAGGAGGAGGGAGATGAAGAAGAAGGAGGGAGAAGAAGGAGGGAGAAGAAGAAGAAGGAGGGAGAAGAATAAGGAGGGAGAAGAAGGAGGGAGAAGAATAAGAAGGAGGGAGAAGAAGGAGGGAGATGAAGAAGAAGGAGGGAGAAGAATAAGAAGGAGGGAGAAGAAGGAGGGAGAAGAATAAGAAGGAGGGAGAAGAAGGAGGGAGATGAAGAAGAAGGAGGGAGAAGAAGGAGGGAGAAGAAGGAGGGAGAAGAATAAGAAGGAGGGAGAAGAAGGAGGGAGATGAAGAAGAAGGAGGGAGAAGAAGGAGGAGGGAGATGAAGAAGAAGGAGGGAGAAGAAGGAGGGAGAAGAAGAAGAAGGAGGGAGAAGAAGAAGAAGGAGGGAGAAGAATAAGGAGGGAGAAGAAGGAGGGAGAAGAATAAGAAGGAGGGAGAAGAAGGAGGGAGATGAAGAAGAAGGAGGGAGAAGAATAAGAAGGAGGGAGAAGAAGGAGGGAGAAGAATAAGAAGGAGGGAGAAGAAGGAGGGAGATGAAGAAGAAGGAGGGAGAAGAAGGAGGGAGATGAAGAAGAAGGAGGGAGATGAAGGAGGGAGAAGATGAAGAAGGGAGATGAAGAAGAACATTTATGAACATTTGAACATCTTGGCCATGTTCTGTTATAATCTCCACACAGCACAGCCAGAAGAGGACTGGCCACCCCACATAGCCTGGTTCCTCTCTAGGTTTCTTCCTAGGTTTTGGCTTTTCTATGGTGTTTTTCCTAGCCACCGTGCTTCTACACCTGCGTTGCTTGCTGTTTGGGGTTTTAGGCTGGGTTTCTGTACAGCACTTTGAGATATCAGCTGATGTACGAAGGGCTATATAAATACATTTGATTTGATTTGAAGAAGAAGGAGGAGGGAGATGAAGAAGGAGGGAGAAGGAGGAGGGTTGAAGAAGGAGGGAGAAGAAGAAGGAGGAGGGAGATGAAGAAGAATGAGGGAGAAGAAGGAGGGAGAAGAAGAAGGAGGGAGAAGAAGAAGGAGGGAGATGAAGAAGAAGGAGGAGATGAAGAAGAAGGAGGGAGATGAAGAAGGAGGGATATGAAGGAGGGAGAAGGAGGAGGAAGGAGATGAAGAAGACGGAGGGAGAAGAAGGAGGGAGAAGAAGAAGGAGGAGAAGGAGGAGGAGAAGGAGGAGGAGGGAGATGAATAAGGAATGAGAAGGAGGGAGATGAAGAAGGAGGGAGATGAAGAAGGAGGAAGGAGAAGGAGGAGGAGGGAGATGAAGAAGGAGGGAGATGAAGAAGAAGGAAGGAGAAGGAGGAGGAGGGAGATGAAGAAGAATGAGGGAGAAGAAGAAGGAGGGAGAAGAAGAAGGAATGAGAAGGAGGGAGATGAAGAAGAAGTCCTACCTTTTGACTCCTCGACGGAACTCAAACAGTTTCTGTCCCTCAGGGATGGAGAACACACGAATCACCGTACCCTATCAGAACACACCGGTTACATTACACACAGGATAGCTGATCCCTGATACAGCGAGGTTACAACGCACACACTTCCAGCCGGTCCACCACTACACTGTTAATACCCATCAGATCTGCTACCATGGAAGGGTCAGGGTTAAGGGCCATAGAGATGGATAGAGAATAGTATATCTATGGTAAGGGTCAGGGTTAAAGGCCAGGGATAAGGGTCAGGGTTAAGGGTCAGGGTTAAGGGCCAGGGTTAAGGGCCAGGGTTAAGGGCCAGGGTTAAGGGCCAGGGTTAAGGGCCAGGGTTAAGGGCCAGGGTTAAGGGCCAGGGTTAAGGGTCAGGGTTAAGGGTCAGGGTTAAGGGTCAGGGTTAAGGGCCAAGGCCAGGGTTAAGGGCCATAGAGATGGATAGAGAATAGTATCTCTATGGTAAGGGTCAGGGTTAAGGGTCAGTGATAAGGGTCAGGGTTAAGGGCCATAGAGATGGATAAGAGAATAGTATCTATATGGTAAGGGTCAGGGTTAAGGGTCAGGGTTAAGGGTCGGGGTTAAGGGCCATAGAGATGGATAAGAGAATAGTATCTATATGGTAAGGGTCAGGGTTAAGGGTCAGGGTTAAGGGTCGGGGTTAAGGGTCGGGGTTAAGGGTCGGGGTTAAGGGCCATAGAGATGGATAGAAAATAGTATCTGTATGGTAAGGGTCAGGGTTAAGGGTCAGGGTTAAGGGTCGGGGTTAAGGGCCATAGAGATGGATAAGAGAATAGTATCTATATGGTAAGGGTCAGGGTTAAGGGCCAGGGTTATGGGCCAGGGTTATGGGCCAGGGTAATGGGGCAGGGTTAAAGGCCAGGGTTAAGGGCCAGGGTTAAGGGCCAGGGTTAAGGGCCAGGGTTAAGGGCCATAGAGATGGATAGAAAATAGTATCTCTATGGTAAGGGTCAGGGTTAAGGGTCAGGGAGATGGATAGAGAATAGTATCTCTATGGTAAGGGTCAGGGTTAAGGGTCAGGGAGAGGGATAGAAAATAGTATCTGTATGGTAAGGGTCAGGGTTAAGGGTCAGGGGTTAAGGGCCAGGGTTAAGGGTCGGGTTTAAGGGCCAGGGTTATGGGTCAGGGTTAAGGGTCGGGGTTAAGGGTCGGGGTTAAGGGCCAGGGTTAAGGGTCGGGTTAAGGGCCAGGGTTAAGGGCCAGGGTTAAGGGTCGGGGTTAAGGGCCAGGGTTAAGGGTCAGGGTTAAGGGTAGGGTTAAGGGCTGGGTTATGGGCCAGGGTTAAGGGCCAGGGTTTAGGGTCGGGGTTAAGGGCCGGGAGATTAAGGGCCAGGGTTAAGGGCCAGGGTTAAGGGCCAGGGTTAAGGGCCAGGGTTAAGGGCCAGGGTTAAGGGCCATAGAGATGGATAGAAAATAGTATCTGTTTGGTAAGGGTCAGGGTTAAGGGTCAGGGAGATGGAGAGAGAATAGTATCTATATGGTAAGGGTCAGGGTTAAGGGCCAGGGTTAAGGGCCATAGAGAAGTATAAGAGAATAGTATCTATATGGTAAGGGTCAGGGTTAAGGGTCGGGGTTAAGGGCCAGGGTTAAGGGTCGGGTTTAAGGGCCAGGGTTATGGGTCAGGGTTAAGGGTCGGGGTTAAGGGTCGGGGTTAAGGGCTGGGGTTAAGGGCCAGGGTTAAGGGTCAGGGTTAAGGGTCAGGGTTAAGGGCCAGGGTTAAGGGCCGGGGTTAAGGGCCGGGGTTAAGGGTCGGGGTTAAGGGTCAGGGTTATGGGTCGGTGTTAAGGGTCGGGGTTAAGGGTCGGGGTTAAGGGCCGGGGTTAAGGGCCAGGGTTAAGGGTCAGGGTTAAGGTTCGGGGTTAAGGGCCAGGGTTAAGGGTCGGGGTTAAGGGCCAGGGTTAAGGGTCGGGGTTAAGGGTCGGGGTTAAGGGTCGGGGTTAAGGGCCAGGGTTAAGGGCCAGGGTTTAGGGTCGGGGTTAAGGGCCGGGATTAAGGGCCAGGGTTAAGGGCCAGGGTTAAGGGCCAGGGTTAAGGGCCAGGGTTAAGGGCCAGGGTTAAGGGCCAAGGCCAGGGTTAAGGGCCATAGCGATGGATAGAAAATAGTATCTGTATGGTTAAGGGTCAGGGTTAAGGGTCGGGGTTAAGGGCCAGGGTTAAGGGCCATAGAGATGGATAAGCGAATAGTATCTATATGGTAAGGGTCAGGGTTAAGGGTCAGGGTTAAGGGTCGGGGTTAAGGGCCAGGGTTAAGGGTCAGGGTTAAGGGTCGGGGTTAAGGGTCGGGGTTAAGGGCCGGGGTTAAGGGCCAGGGTTAAGGGTCGGGGTTAAGGGCCAGGGTTAAGGGTCGGGGTTAAGGGTCGGGGTTAAGGGCCAGGGTTAAGGGTCAGGGTTAAGGGCCAGGGTTAAGGGCCAGGGTTAAGGGCCATAGAGATGGATAGAAAATAGTATCTGTATGGTCAGGGTTAAGGGTCAGGGTTAAGGGTCAGGGAGATGGATAGAGAATAGTATCTCTATGGTAAGGGTCAGGGTTAAAGGTCAGGGTTAAGGGTCGGGGTTAAGGGCCATAGAGATGGATAAGAGAATAGTATCTATATGGTAAGGGTCAGGGTTAAGGGTCAGGGTTATGGGCCAGGGTTATGGGCCAGGGTTAAAGGCCAGGGTTAGGGTCGGGGTTAAGGGCCATAAAGATGGATAGAAAATAGTATTTGTATGGTAAGGGTCAGGGTTAAGGGTCAGGGTTACGGGTCAGGGTTAAGGGCCAGGGTTAAGGGTCGGGGTTAAGGGCCAGGGTTAAGGGTCAGGGTTAAGGGCCTGGGTTAAGGGCCATAGAGATGGATAGAAAATAGTATTTGTATGGTAAGGGTCAGGGTTACGGGTCAGGGTTAAGGGCCAGGGTTAAGGGTCGGGGTTAAGGGCTGGGGTTAAGGGCCAGGGTTAAGGGTCAGGGTTAAGGGTCGGGGTTAAGGGCCAGGGTTAAGGGCCGGGGTTAAGGGTCGGGGTTAAGGGTCAGGGTTATGGGTCGGTGTTAAGGGTCGGGTTAAGGGTCGGGTTAGGGCCAGGGTTAACCAGGGTTAAGGGTCAGGGTTAAGGTTCGGGGTTAAGGGCCAGGGTTAAGGGTCGGGGTTAGGGCCAGGGTTAAGGGTCGGGGTTAAGGGTCGGGGTTAAGGGTCGGGGTTAAGGGCCAGGGTTAAGGGCCAGGGTTAAGGGCCAGGGTTAAGGGCCAGGGTTAAGGGCCAGGGTTAAGGGCCAGGGTTAAGGGCCAAGGCCAGGGTTAAGGGCCATAGCGATGGATAGAAAATAGTATCTGTATGGTTGGAGGGGAACACACAACCCTGGGTCAGGGTTAAGGGTCGGGGTTAACCCAGGGTTAAGGGCCATAGAGATGGATAAGCGAATAGTATCTATATGGTAAGGGTCAGGGTTAAGGGTCAGGGTTAAGGGTCGGGGTTAAGGGCCAGGGTTAAGGGTCAGGGTTAAGGGTCGGGGTTAAGGGTCGGGGTTAAGGGCCGGGGTTAAGGGCCAGGGTTAAGGGTCGGGGTTAAGGGTCAAGGGCCAGGGTTATGGGTCAGGGTTAAGGGTCGGGGTTAAGGGTCGGGGTTAAGGGCCGGGGTTAAGGGCCAGGGTTAAGGGCCAGGGTTAAGGGTCGGGGTTACAAAGGGTTAAGGGCCAGGGTTAACACGGGGTTAACCCAGGGTTAAGGGTCAGGGTTAAGGGTCGGGGTTAGGGCCGGGGTTAACACCAGGGTTAAGGGCCAGGGTTTAGGGTCGGGGTTAAGGGCCGGGATTAAGGGCCAGGGTTAAGGGCCAGGGTTAAGGCCCTGCCAGGGTTAAGGGCCAGGGTTAACCCAGGGTTAGAGGGCCAGGGTTAAGGGCCATAGAGATGGATAGAAAATAGTATCTGTATGGTAAGGGTCAGGGTTAAGGGTCAGGGAGATGGAGAGAGAATAGTATCTATATGGTAAGGGTCAGGGTTAAGGGCCAGGGTTAACCCATAGAGAAGGATAAGAGAATAGTATCTATGGGTAAGGGTCAGGGTTAACTCGGGGTTAAGGGCCAGGGTTAAGGGTCGGGTTTAGAGGGCCAGGGTTATGGGTCAGGGTTAAGGGTCAAGGGTCAAGGGCTGGGGTTAAACACCAGGGTTAAGGGTCAGGGTTAAGGGTCAGGGTTAAGGGCCAGGGTTAAGGGCCGGGGTTAACCCTCGGGGTTAAGGGTCAGGGTTAAGGGTCGGTGTTAAGGGTCACACAACTCTGGGGTTAAGGGCCGGGGTTAAGGGCCAGGGTTAGGGTCAGGGTTAAGGTTCGGGGTTAAGGGCCAGGGTTAAGGGTCGGGGTTAAGGGCCAGGGTTAAGGGTCGGGGTTAGGGAACGGGGTTAAGGGTCGGGGTTAAGGGCCAGGGTTAACCAGGGTTTAGGGTCGGGGTTAACCGGGATTAAGGGCCAGGTTAAGGGCCAGGGTTAACCCCAGGGTTAAGGGCCAGGGTTAAGGGCCAAGGCCAGGGTTAAGGGCCATAGCGATGGATAGAAAATAGTATCTGTATGGTTAAGGGTCAGGGTTAAGGGTCGGGGTTAAGGGCCAGGGTTAAGGGCCATAGAGATGGATAAACTGAATAGTATCTATATGGTAAGGGTCAGGGTTAAGGGTCAGGGTTAAGGGTCGGGGTTAAGGGCCAGGTTAAGGGTCAGGGTTAAGGGTCGGGGTTAAGGGTCGGGGTTAAGGGCCATCCAGCCAGGGTTAAGGGTCGGGGTTAAGGGTCGGGGTTAATCGGGGTTAAGGGCCGGGGTTAAGGGCTCGTAGGCCAGGGTTAAAGGGTCAATGGGTTGGGGCCAGGGTTAAGGGTCGGGGTTAAGGGTCGGGGTTAAGGGCCAGGGTTAAGGGTCAGGGTTAAGGGTCGGGGTTAAGGGCCAGGGTTAAGGGTCGGGGTTAAGGGCCAGGGTTAAGGGTGGGGTTAAGGGCTGGGGTTAGGGCCAGGGTTAAGGGTCAGGGTTAAGGGTCGGGGTTAAGGGCCAGGGTTAATTTAAAGGCTGGGGTTAAGGGCCAGGGTTAAGGGTCAGGGTTAAGGGTCGGGGTTAAGTCGGGGTTAAGGGTTTTAAGGGCCGGGGTTAAGGGCCAGGGTTAAGGGTCGGGGTTAAGGGCCAGGGTTAAGGGTCGGGGTTAATGTCGGGGTTAAGGGCCAGGGTTAAGGGTCAGGGTTAAGGGTCGGGGTTAAGGGCCAGGGTTAAGGGTCGGGGTTAAGGGCTGGGGTTAAGGGCCAGGGTTAAGGGTCAGGGTTAAGGGTCGGGGTTAAGGGCCAGGGTTAAGGGTCAGGGTTAAGGGTTGGGGTTAAGGGCCTGGGTTAAGGGCCATAGAGATGGATAAGAGAATAGTATCTATATGGTAAGGGTCAGGTTTAAGGGTCGGGGTTAAGGGTCAGGGTTAAGGGCCAGGGTTACGGGCCAGGGTTACCTGTCAGGGTTAAGGGCCAGGGTTAAGGGCCAGGGTTAAGGATCGGGGTTAAGGGCCAGGGTTAAGGGTCAGGGTTAAGGGTCGGGGTTAAGGGCCAGGGTTACGGGTCAGGGTTAAGGGCCAGGGTTAAGGGTCAGGGTTAAGGACCAGGGTTAAGGGCCAGGGTTACGGGTTACGGGTCAGGGTTAAGGGTCGGGGTTAAGGGCCAGGGTTACGGGTTACGGGTCAGGGTTAAGGGCTAGGGTTAAAGGCCAGGGTTAAGGGTCAGGGTTAAGGGCCAGGGTTAAGGGTCAGGGTTAAGGGTCAGGGCAGAGGGACCGGCTGACACCACCTCAGTAGTTCAGTGTAACAGTTTAAAGTGTCCCACCTTCTCCGAGGCTGTGGCCAGTTTGGTTCCGCTAGCATCAAACACCACAGCTGCTAATGGACTGTCATGGGCTGGGATCATGTTGGCTGCCCTCTGAAGACAGTTAAACACACAGAGACTGAAACAGCACAGTTGTTGTAGAGCTAGCCATCTTCAATGTGTGTGTGTGTGTGTGTGTGTGTGTGTGTGTGTGTGTGTGTGTGTGTGTGTGTGTGTGTGTGTGTGTGTGTGTGTGTGTGTGTGTGTGTGTGTGTGTGTGTATATGTACAGTGCCTTGCGAAAGTATTCGGACCCCTTTAACTTTGCGACCTTTTGCCACATTTCAGGCTTCAAACAAAAAGATATAAAACTGTATTTTTTGTGAAGAATCAACAACAAGTGGGACACAATCATGAAGTGGAACGACATTTTTTGGATATTTCAAACTTTTTTAACAAATCAAAAACTGAAAAATTGGGCGTGCAAAATTATTCAGCCCCTTTACTTTCAGTGCAGCAAACTCTCTCCAGAAGTTCAGTGAGGATCTCTGAATGATCTCACTCACGCAAAGTTCAAGGGGGCCGAATACTTTCGCAAGGCACTGTATATGTGTGTGTGTGTGTGTGTGTGTGTGTGTGTGTGTGTGTGTAGTACCAGGTTGACCGTGTCGAACACCTGGACCTCTCCTATTGTAGCACTGCCGGGGTAGGCCAGGTAACAGTTATCATTACTGATGGAGAGAGCACACAACCCTGGGGAGAGAACACATGGATATTACAGTAGGAGAAAACATACAACCCTGGGGAGAGAACACACACAACCCTGGAGAGAGAACACACAACCCTGGGGAGAGAACACACAACCCTGGGGAGAGAACACACAACCCTGGGGAGAGAACACACAACCCTGGGGAGAGAACACACGGATATTACAGGAGGAGAGAACACAAAACTGCTAAATACAATACGGTTGGATTAAACAGGTTCAGGTTCCACTAGATGTTGGAACATTGCTGAGGGGACTTGCTTCCATCCAGCCACAAGAGCAGTACTGAGGTCGGGCACTGATGTTGGGCGATTAGGCTCGTAGTCGGCGTTCTAATTCATCCCAAAGGTGTTCAATGGGTTGGGGTCAGGGCTCTGTGCAGGCCAGTCAAGTTCTTCCACGCCAATCTCGACAAACCATTTCCCATTCTGTGAGCGTGTTGAAAGTCACTGATCTCCTCAGTAAGGCCATTCTATTGCCAATGTTTGTCTATGGAGATTCCATGGCGGTGTGCTCAATTTTAGACACCTGTCTGAAACGGGTGTGGCTGAAATAGCCGAAACCACTCATTTGAAAGGTTTTCTACATACTTTAGTATATATACGGGTTGGGATTTAGTCTTAGGTTAAGGTTTTTACCTGAGGGGTTGGGAGGTGTCTCTCTGATGGTGTGCAGGACCTTCATGTCTCCAGATGTAGTTCTAGGTTAAGGGTTTTACCTGAGGGGTTGGGTCAGATGTAGTTCTAGGTTAAGGGTTATACCTGAGGGGTTGGGAGGTGTCTCTCTGATGGTGTGCAGGACCTTCATGTCTCTGATGTTGTGGATGTACAGAGATTCCTCCAGACATACTATCAGCCTCTGAAACACACACAGGAGTCTTCAGTGTTGTAGTGTTGTAGCTAGGAGTTTAACACACCTGTCCAGACATACTGTCAGCCTCTGAAACACACACTCCTGCTCATCATCACATATCACTGGGTGTGTGTGTTCCTACCTGTCTGTTGAGCTTGACAGCCAGTATAGTGTTACTGTAACTATAGTTACAGATCTCCGTTCCCTTCTTGAAGTGACAGACCTTCAGCTTCCTAGGAGCCTTCAGACTGACGATCGCCACCAGACTACTGCTGAACAGACGCTCTACAATACACACATCCTCTGTGTCCGCTGCACGCACACACACACACACACACACGCACGCACGCACGCACGCACACGCACACACACACACACACACACACACACACACACACACACACACACACACACACATTAGTACCAAACAGCATAACCCCGTTGCTGTAATATTCTAGAGAGCCATATTATAGTGATCCTACATGAACAGTGGGGACGATGACTGTATGGACTGTGAGTGGAATACATGTCTGTGGAACAGAGCCTTCGAAAGGTGTTCAGACCCGACTTTGACCCGACACATTTGGTTACGTTACAGCCTTATTCTAAAATGGATTACATTTTCCCCTCATCAATTTACACACAATACCCCATAATGAGAAAGCAAAACTATTTTTACATTTCTGCTAAATAAGCGAAAACTTTTTTTTTTTTATGTTTGCAAATTTATGAAAAATAAAAACATTTATTTAGCATTGAAGGTCCCCAAGAACACAGTGGCCTCCATCATTCTTAAATGGAAGAAGTTTGGAACCACCTAGACTCATCCTAGAGCTGGCCGCCCGGCCAAACTGAGCAATCGGTGGAGAAGGGCCTTGGTCAGGTCAACCAAGAACCTGATGGTCACTCTGATAGAGCTCCAGAGTTCCTCTGTGGAGATGGGAGAACCTTCCAGAAGGATAACCATCTCTGCAGCACTCTACCAATAAGGCCTTTATGGTGGAGTGGCCAGACAGAAGCCACTCCTCAGTAAAAGGTACATGACAGCCTGCTTGGAGTTTGCCAAAGGCACCTAAAGACTCAAGATTCTCTGGTCTGATGAAACCAAGATGGAACTTTTGGCTTGAATGCCAAGCGTCACGTCTGGAGGAAACCTGGCACCATCCCTATAGTGAAGTATGGTCGTGGCAGCATCCCTACGGTGAAGCACAGTGGTGGCAGCATCATGGTGTGGATGTTTTTCAGCGACAGGGGCTGGGAGACTAGTCAGGATCGAGGAAAGATGAACAGAGCAAAGTGCAGAGAGGTCCTTGATGAAAAGCCCTGAGGGCTCTGGAGCAGGTTAAGACGGGGGCGAAGGTTCAACTTCCAACAGGACAACAACCCTAAGCACACAGCCAAGACAACGCATGAGTGGGTTCGGGACAAGTCTCTGAATGTCCTTGAGTGGCCCAGCCAGAGCCCGGACTTGAACCAGATAAAACATCTCTTGAGACCTGAAAATAGCTGTACAGCGACGCTCCCCATCCAACCTGACAGAGGTTGAGAGGATCTGCAGAGAAGAATGGGAGAAACTCCCTAAATACAGGTGTGCCAAGCTTTTAGCGTGATACCCAAGAAGACCTGAGGCTGTAATCGCTGCCAACGGTGCTTCAACAAAGTACAGAGTAAAGGGTCTGAATATTTATGTAAATTATTTTGATAAATTATCAAAATTTCGAAAAACTTGTTTTTGCTTTGTCATTATAGGGTATTGTGATGTCATTATGGGGTATTGTGATGTCATTATGGGGTATTGTGATGTCATTATGGGGTATTGTGATGTCATTATAGGGTATTGTGATGTCATTATAGGGTATTGTGTGTAGATTGATGAGGGGGAAAAACTATTTAATCCATTTTAGAATAAGGCTATAATGTAACAAAACGTGGAAAAGGTCAAGGGGTCTGAATACTTCCTGAATGCCCTGTATATATAGTAAATATATAGCCATTCCATATTACTGTAAAACAACATTAAGAGTGATGGTTATGACTGTGTGGTATCTAGTAAGTGCAATATTTCATATATATATTATATTATATATACACATACACACACGTCATAAATCCATATGATATTGATACTCACTGCATTCATAAATCTGCTCCAACTTGTCCACAGACGATAGGGAGAAGAACTTGTAGCCTGATTTGGTTCCAACAGCTAAAGACCTGGAGAGAGGACACACACACACGTTAGAACAGATACGTGACTTGATGAGAGAGAGACAGGCTGGTAACACTGACCTGACCTAGAGGAGAGAGACAGAGACAGGCTGGTGACACTGGCCTGACTATGACAGTGTGTGTTTGAGTGACATTGGGTCACACGGTGTGTGTTGCAATCCCACTACCCAGAAAGACCAGAGTGGTCAGCAATGGCATCCACTTTCACAGACTCCACCAGGGACGGGTATAAATCACCAATATCAATGTATCAAAACACCATCAAGATCAATGTATCAAAACGCCACCAAGATCAATGTATCAAAACGCCACCAAGATCAATGTATCAAAACGCCACCAAGATCAATGTATCAAAACGCCACCAAGATCAATGTATCCAAACAACACCAAGATCAATGTATCAAAACACCACAAAGATCACTGTATCAAAACACCACCAAGATCGCTGTATCAAAACACCACCAAGATCAATGTATCAAAACACCACCAAGATCAATGTATCAAAACACCATCAAAGATCAATGTATCAAAAATAAACTACTAAATACTTAGTGAAAATAAATGTATTTTAAAATACATTGATTTCCGCTCTTCTCACTAAACAGCAAATGATTGCGTCTTGTTATTATATTTAGGCCGAGCTGCCTGTTTCTTTGTTCTGAATAAAAGTGACATCATATATTCCCCAAGGCTCCTTTTGCCTTGTTGCAATGCAATACTTCAACGTTGATTCAATTATTAGTTTGAGGGGTTTTTGTGAGGTCAACACACCATTTCTCTAGAGAGAAATTAAATAATTTACGAGAGAAGTCAAATAGGCTAGTGGCTGGAGCGTTGGGCCAGTAACCGAAAGGTTGCTGGATCAAATCTCTGAGCTAACAAGGTACAAATCTGTCGTTCTGCCCCTGAACAAGGCAGTTAACACACTGTTCCCTGGTAGGCCGTCATTGTAAATAAGAATGTGTTCTTAACTGACTTGCCTCGTTAAATAAAGGTTCAATTAAAAAAAAACTATGGGACGCTGGGCGCTGAAGGGAGTTGAAGTTTTCATTATGCAAATATTCAACCAAGTTCAGCTCAAACTTACTAATCAACTACAATGACCATCATACATTGTGCCTGTTCTTTTCCATCTTGGACAAAAATGGATTCACTTTAGGTTTAGAAACTCTGTGCTTTTACGCCTGCTAAGTTAGGTTAGATACACACAGACCAATGATGTATATAAACCCTGCTGATGCTATGTATTGGCCATTGAGAAGCTTTAAGCCATATTGACACTCCTCAGTAGGAGCAGTTCTCCATTGGAATTCTACAGTATTTACATTAAAAGTTTCAAGGACAACATTACATGTGTTTAAGTATTTTTTGTTGTTGTAGTGGGGACAGTAGCATTAGAACTTTACAAAAATGTATCATTTATTAGTAATTTCCTATGTGGACCTGACAGAGACAGTGGTATATTTTCAATGTTTTGGCAATTGAATGTGCACAATTTTGGCTTTGGTATTTCCATTAAAAGGCGCTAATCATTTTAATGTAATTATTTCATAATGCATTTAATATAAACATTTAAAAAAAATAATCGAAACAGGTTATTTATTTTATAATGAACGGAAACGACCTCAAAAAGCACTAATCGCTCAGCACACTTAAACATTTTATTTTATTTAACTAGGCAAATCAGTCAAGAACAAATTCGTATTCACAATGACGGCCTACACCGGCCAAACCGGGGATTTGTGCACAGCCATATGGGACTCCCAATCACGGCCGGATGTGATACAACATTAGTACATACGCATGGTCTAAAGTTTACGGGAGGATAAGCACATTCTCAAGTCAAGTTCAGTTTTCCGACTGTGCGTGAAAACTGGTACACGCATGTTTAGGGCCATATTCTGTGAATGTGTAGCGTTTATACATGAGGGCCCAGGTGAACCGTAGCTTTCTGGGCAGAGAGGAGATCTCGCCTTTTCATCGTCCTTTGCCCAGATATTGGTTCAGGTATCAATACACTTTATCATATTAATCCCCTCGCCTTTTTGTGTTAGACAACTAGTTTATGCTTCTTGTTTATCCAGGCACTTTAGCTAGCTGGCTGGTTAGCGTTTTAGCTGGCTGACGACATGGATGCTAAAGTAGGCAACATGATCAGACAGCTTGTCAGCAAACTAGCATCTCTCCCCGGTCCTCCTCTCCCTTCTCCCCAGTCCTCCTCTCCCCCTTCTCCCCAGTCCTCCTCTCCCCCTTCTCCCCAGTCCTCCTCTCCCCTTTCTCCCCAGTCCTCCTCTCCCCCTTCTCCCCAGTCCTCCTCTCCCCTTTCTCCCCAGTCCTCCTCTCCCCCTTCTCCCCAGTCCTCCTCTCCCCGGGCCTTCCTTACGTGTTGTCCTGGTTAAAGTTGGCGAAGAGGAGCTGGCTACAGCCGGTCTCCCCGCTCTGACTAGCCAAGTTCATGGGCCCGGCACCATCTAATCCAGCCGTGTGAGAAAGCAGCAGTCGGGTAGGTTGTGGATAGTAACTGGGTGAGAGTGAAGTTGGCCTGTAATCATGGAGCCATCTCGCTGTTCTCTTGTTGTTGTTTTCTCCGTCGCTGTTGCCCCCTCTCTCTGCGCATGGGCGGTAGCGGGGTTTTGCGACAGTTTCTTAAAGGGGCCGTTCCACCATTTCACAGGTTTGGTTTACGGTTGTGTTTGGGGATGGAAGAAGTGTGATAAATGACAATCACTTAATGGGAACGTCTCAAAAAATCTATACATTTATCGGAATCTCGTTTCAGTTGAAACAATAATCTGTTCAACGACCACCTTATACCAAATATTTTATGAACTAACCCAATATAGACCAGAGCCTGTCGTTTCCAATGGGAACACAATCATAGGTGGCAGAACAAGCAAGGAGGTGGGCAGAGATTTCCGTTAGGAAGCACACTGCCGGCCACTGTGCTTCCTCTCATCACCATGTTTGGTAGTGAGTGGAAACGCCAACCGGATGCTTCATATTTACACATCCGGTGAAATAACTGTCTCATTGTTCTGTGGCTGTGGCTATACGATTGATATTCTGCCGTACGTGTCACCAGAAGATGGCGCAGTCTGACAACATACATTTTCATAATTTCAGACACTGGACAACTGCGGTATAAGAACTGGAGACAGCGTCCAAGATGCCCGGTGGTTGTTGTCAAGGTAATGTAATGTACTGTACTGTAATATAATGTACTCAAATCAAATTGTACTTGTTACAATGCCTTGAATACAACAGGTGTAGTAGACCTTACCGTGAAATGCTTGCTTACAAGCCCTTTACCAACAAAGCAACATTTTTCTACGTTACAGCCTTATTCTAAAATTTATTAAATCGTTTTTTTCCTCCTCATCAATCTACACACAATACCCCATAATGACAAAGCAAAAACAGGTTTTTCGAAATTTTTGGCAAATGTATTTAAAGTAAAAAAATGAAATATCACATGTACAAGTATTCAGACCTTTTACTCAGTACTTTGTTGAAGCACCTTTGGCAGTGATTACAGCCTCTAGTCTTCTTGGGTATGGTTCAACAAGCTTGGCACACCTGTATTTGGGGAGTTTCTCCCATTCCTCTCTGCAGATCATCTCAAGCTCTGTCAGGTTGGATGGGGAGCATTGCTGCACAGCTATTTTCAGGTTTCTCCAGAGGTGTTCGATCGGGTTTAAGTCCGGGCTCTGGCTGGCCCACTCAAGGACATTCAGAGATTGTCCCGAAGCCACACCTGCGTTGTCTTGGCTGTATGCTTAGGGTCATTGTCCTGTTGGAAGGTGAACCTTCGCCCCAGTCTGAGGTTCTGGATCAGGTTTTCAATAAGGATCTCTCTGTACTTTGCGCCGTTCATCTTTCCCTCGATCCTGACTAGTCTCCCAGTCCCTGCCACTGAAAAACATCCCCACAGCATGATGCTGCCACCACCATGCTTCACCTTAGGGATGGTACCAGGTTTCTTCCAGACATGACACTCGGCATTCAGGCCCAAAAGTTCCATCTTGGTTTCATCAGACCAGAGAATCTTGAGTCTTTAGGTGCCTTTGGCAAACTCCAAGCAGGCTGTCATGTACCTTTTACTGAGGAGTGGCTTCTGTCTGGCCACTCCACCATAAAGGCCTTATTGGTAGAGTGCTGCAGAGATGGTTATCCTTCTGGAAGGTTCTACCATCTCCACAGAGGAACTCTGGAGCTCTGTCAGAGTGACCATCAGGTTCATGGTCACCTCCCTGACCAAGGCCCTTCTCCACCGATTGCTCAGTTTGGCCGGGCGGCCAGCTCTAGGAAGAGTCTAGGCGGTTCCAAACTTCTTCCATTTAACAATGATGGAGGCCACTGTGTTCTTGGGGACCTTCAAGGATACAGGAATGTTTTGGTACCCTTCCACCAGATCTGTGCCTCGACTCAATTCTGTCTCTGAACTCTACGGACAATTACTTCGACCTCATGGCTTGGTTTTTGCTCTGAAATGCTCTGTCAACTGTTGGAATTTACCACAAGTGGACTCCAATCAAGTTGTAGAAACATCTCTAGGATGACCAATGGAAACAGGATGCAACTGAGTTAAATGTCGAGTCTCATAACAAAGGGTCTGAATACTGATGTAAATAAGGTATCTGTTTTTTTATTTTTTATTAATACATTTGCACTAATTTCTAAAAACCTTTTTTCTCTGAAATTATGGGCTATTGAGTGTAGATTGCTGAGGATTTTATTTAATCAATTTTAGAATAAGGCTGTAACGTAAAACAATGTGGAAAAAGTCAAGGGGTCTGAATACTTTCCGAAGGCTCTGTATATTATAAATATATATATATACATGCTGTATGTGAAGGAATGTGAATGTATGCCTTTCACAACAATGCAGAGTTAAAAAGTTAGACAAATTTGAGAAATAAAAAAAGGAAATAGTCAAATCAATTTAAAACATGGTTAGCAGATGTTAATGGTCACAAGGTTAGCAGATGGTAATGGTCACATGGTTAGCAGATGTTAATGGTCACATACGCATGGTTAGCAGATGTTAATGGTCACATGGTTAGCAGATGTTAATGGTCACATACACATGGTTAGCAGATGTTAATGGTCACATACACATTGTTAGCAGATGTTAATGGTCACATACACATGGTTAGCAGATGTTAATGGTCACATACACATGGTTAGCAGATGTTAATGGTCACATACACATTGTTAGCAGATGTTAATGGTCACATACACATGGTTAGCAGATGTTAATGGTCACATACACATTGTTAGCAGATGTAATGGTCACATACACATGGTTAGCAGATGTTAATGGTCACATACACATGGTTAGCAGATGTTAATGGTCACATGCAGATGTTAATGGTCACATGGTTAGCAGATGTTAATGGTCACATGGTTAGCAGATCTTAATGGTCACATGGTTAGCAGATCTTAATGGTCACATACACATGGTTAGCAGATGTTAATGGTCACATGGTTAGCAGATGTTAATGGTCACATACACATGGTTAGCAGATGTTAATGGTCACATGCAGAGGTTAATGGTCACATACACATGGTTAGCAGATGTTAATGGTCACATGGTTAGCAGATGTTAATGGTCACATACACACGGTTAGCAGATGTTAATGGTCACATACACATGGTTAGCAGATGTTAATGGTCACATGGTTAGCAGATGTTAATGGTCACATGGTTAGCAGATGTTAATGGTCACATAGACATGGTTAGCAGATGTTAATGGTCACATACACATGGTTAGCAGATGTTAATGGTCACATACACATGGTTAGTAGATGTTAATGGTCACATGGTTAGCAGATGTTAATGGTCACATGGTTAGCAGATGTTAATGGTCACATACACATGGTTAGCAGATGTTAATGGTCACATACACATGGTTAGCAGATGTTAATGGTCACATGGTTAGCAGATGTTAATGGTCACATACACATGGTTAGCAGATGTTAATGGTCACATACACATGGTTAGCAGATGTTAATGGTCACATGGTTAGCAGATGTTAATGGTCACATGGTTAGCAGATGTTAATGAGTAGGTATGGGTAAAAGTGACTCGTCAATCAGGACAGATAATAAACAGAGTAACAGCAGCGTATGTGAGTCCTCCCTCCCTCCCTCCCTCCCTCCCTCCCTCCTCCCTCCCCCTCCCTCCCTCCCTCCCTCCCTCCCTCCCTCCCTCCCTCCCTCCCTCCCTCCCTCCCACCCTCCCTCCCCCCTCCCTCCCTCCCTCCCTCCCACCCAGTGTGTGCTCCTGTTTGTGTTCAGACGCACAGGGAAATCCGTTGCAGCCTCGCTAGTTGAGAACAGTAACGGGGGCAAGTGAAACAGATAAATACATGTTGTCGCCGGTATGGACTTTAAGAAGAGCCGATATGGAAGGTAGGCAGAATATTATTCTAGACAGAGGAATTAATATATCTCTGATAAAGTTATGTTTGATAAAGTGATCTTTTATTGAACTACTTAACTAATATTGTTGTTTGTCGGTTGGTTGACGGTTGGGGTTAGGTTGGTTGACAGTTGGGGTTAGGTTGGTTGACGGTTGGGGTTAGGTTGGTTGACGTTTGGGGTTAGGTTGGTTGACGGTTGGGGTTAGGTTGGTTGACGTTTGGGGTTAGGTTGGTTGACGGTTGGGGTTAGGTTGGTTGACGGTTGGGGTTAGGTTGGTTGACGGTTGGGGTTAGGTTGGTTTACAGTTGGGGTTAGGCTGGGTTGGTTGACGTTTGGGGTTAGGTTGGTTGACGGTTGGGGTTAGGTTGGTTGACGTTTGGGGTTAGGTTGGTTGACGGTTGGGGTTAGGTTGGTTGACGTTTGGGGTTAGGTTGGTTGACGGTTGGGGTTAGGTTGGTTGACGGTTGGGGTTAGGTTGGTTGACGGTTGGGGTTAGGTTGGTTTACAGTTGGGGTTAGGCTGGGTTGGTTGACGTTTGGGGTTAGGTTGGTTGACGGTTGGGGTTAGGCCCCAACCGTCAACCAATCTAACTCCAACCAACCTAACTCCAACCGTCAACCAACCTAACCCCAACCGTCAACCAACCAAACTCCAACCAACCCAACCTAACCCCAACCGTCAACCAACCTAACGACGGTTGGGGTTAGGTTGGTTGACGGTTGGGGTTAGGTTGGGTTGGTTGACAGTTGGAGTTAGGTTGCTAGACGGTTGGGGTTAGGTTGGTTGACGGTTGGGGTTAGGTTGGTTGGAGTCAGGTTGGTTGACGGTTGGAGGTAGGTTGGTTGACGGTTGGAGTTGGGTTGGTTGACGGTTGGAGTTGGGTTGGTTGACGGTTGGAGTTAGGTTGGTTGACGGTTGGAGTTGGGTTGGTTGACGGTTGTGGTTATGTTGGTTGATGGTTGGAGTTGGGTTGGTTGACGGTTGGGGTTAGGTTGGTTGACGGTTGGAGATAGGTTGGTTGACGGTTGGAGTTGGGTTGGTTGATGGTTAGGTTTGTTGGTTGGAGTTAGGTTGGTTGGGGTTAGGTTGGTTGACGGTTGGAGTTAGGTTGGTTGGCGGTTGGGGTTAGGTTGGTTGGCGGTTGGGGTTAGGTTGGTTTGGAGTTAGGTTGGTTGACGGTTGGGGTTAGGTTGGTTGACGGTTGGAGATAGGTTGGTTGACGGTTGGAGTTGGGTTGGTTGACGGTTGGGGTTAGGTTGGGTTGGTTGGAGTTAGGTTGGTTGACGGTTGGGGTTAGGTTGGTTGACGGTTGGAGTTAGGTTGGTTGGCGGTTGGGGTTAGGTTGGTTGGAGTTAGGTTGGGGTTAGTTTGGTTGGAGTTAGGTTGGTTGACGGTTGGGGTTGGGTTGGTTGACGGATGGAGTTGGGTTGGTTGACGGTTGGGGTTAGGTTGGTTGACGGTTGGGGTTGGGTTGGTTGACGGTTGGGGTTGCGTTGGTTGACGGTTGGAGTTAGGTTGGGGTTGGGTTGACGGTTGGGGTTAGGTTGGTTGATGGTTGGAGTTAGGTTGGTTGACGGTTGGGGTTAGGTTGGTTGGGGTTGGGTTGGTTGACGGTTGGAGTTAGGTTGGTTGGGGTTGGGTTGACGGTTGGGGTTAGGTTGGTTGACTGTTGGAGTTAGGTTGGTTGACGGTTGGAGTTAGGTTGGTTGGGGTTGGGTTGACGGTTGGGGTTAGGTTGGTTGACGGTTGGAGTTAGGTTGGTTGGCGGTTGGAGTTGGGTTGGTTGACGGTTGGGGTTATGTTGGTTGACGGTTGGAGATAGGTGTTTTGCTAGCTGATGTGAAGCCATGTGCACCGATGCGTTTGGGGACAAGTGTGTGTGTGTGTGTGTGTGTGTGCCTTGCTCTAGCAGGATTCAGAAACAGATCCTCTTAGATTTAAAGACCCGGTGGTTCACACACCACGTCTGATATTCAGCATTACCAACATTCTGGTCACTGCTGTAGATTATAGTTTCCCATTCTAACGCAACAAGCGGAATGTGAGAGAGAGAGCAGGTGAAAGTTCAAGCCCAGCCGAGGTAGACACAGCCACCCCCCTAGTGTGTGTGCTCCATTGTAACGCTGATACCATAGGAGGGTCGTTAGATCAGCCTTGGCCGCTCACACTAATGATAGAGAAAGACAGGAAGAGAGAGGGAGAGAGTGGGGAGAGAAAAAGAGGGGGAAGATGGAGGTAGAGAGAGGGAGTGAGAGAATGGAGGGGGAGATATAGGCAGAGTTGGAGGCAGAGTGCCCCTCTTTTGGACGATAACAATGCTTTCTCTGATCAGAGCCTTTGTCCCTTCAGGCTCACTGAGACACACACGCCTGTTGTCCATTAGCTGAGATACTGGTAGTCTAGGAGAGTGATGGACCACAGTGAGACCAACCATCCTCTCACTCTGCTACTAAAGAGATACTGGTAGTCTAAGAGAGTGATGGACCACCGTGAGACCAACCATCCTCACTCTGCTACTGAAGAGATATTGGTAGTCTAGGAGAGTGATGGACCACAGTGAGACCAACCATCCTCTCACTCTTCTACTGAAGAGATACTGGTAGTCTAGGAGAGTGATGGACCACAGTGAGACCAACCATCCTCTCACTCTGCTACTAAAGAGATACTGGTAGTCTAAGAGAGTGATGGACCACCGTGAGACCAACCATCCTCACTCTGCTACTGAAGAGATATTGGTAGTCTAGAGGAGAGTGATGGACCACAGTGAGACCAACCATCCTCTCACTCTTCTACTGAAGAGATACTGGTAGTCTAGGAGAGTGATGGACCACAGTGAGACCAACCATCCTCACTCTGCTACTGAAGAGATACTGGTAGTCTAGGAGAGTGATGGACCACCGTGAGACCAACCATCCTCTCACTCTTCTACTGAAGAGATACTGGTAGTCTAGGAGAGTGATGGACCACAGTGAGACCAACCATCCTCACTCTGCTACTGAAGAGATACTGGTAGTCTAGGAGAGTGATGGACCACCGTGAGACCAACCATCCTCTCACTCTGCTACTGAAGAGATACTGGTAGTCTAGGAGAGTGATGGACCACAGTGAGACCAACCATCCTCTCACTCTTCTACTGAAGAGATACTGGTAGTCTAGGAGAGTGATGGACCACAGTGAGACCAACCATCCTCACTCTGCTACTGAAGAGATACTGGTAGTCTAGGAGAGTGATGGACCACCGTGAGACCAACCATCCTCTCACTCTGCTACTGAAGAGATACTGGTAGTCTAGGAGAGTGATGGACCACAGTGAGACCAACCATCCTCTCACTCTGCTACTGAAGAGATACTGGTAGTCTAGGAGAGTGATGGACCACCGTGAGACCAACCATCCTCTCACTCTGCTACTGAAGAGATACTGGTAGTCTAGGAGAGTGATGGACCACAGTGAGACCAACCATCCTCTCACTCTGCTACTGAAGAGATACTGGTAGTCTAGTAGAGTGATGGACCACCGTGAGACCAACCATCCTCTCACTCTGCTACTGAAGAGATACTGGTAGTCTAGGAGAGTGATGGACCACAGTGAGACCAACCATCCTCACTCTGCTACTGAAGAGATACTGGTAGTCTAGGAGAGTGATGGACCACCGTGAGACCAACCATCCTCACTCTGCTACTGAAGAGATACTGGTAGTCTAGGAGAGTGATGGACCACAGTGAGACCAACCATCCTCTCACTCTGCTACTGAAGAGATACTGGTAGTCTAGGTGAGTGATGGACCACCGTGAGACCAACCATCCTCTCACTCTGCTACTGAAGAGATACTGGTAGTCTAGGAGAGTGATGGACCACAGTGAGACCAACCATCCTCTCACTCTGCTACTGAAGAGATACTGGTAGTCTAGGAGAGTGATGGACCACAGTGAGACCAACCATCCTCTCTGGTAGTCTAGGCTTTTGCTCCAGCGTTGCTCTAACATCTCAGTTCACTAATCAGCATCTCTAAAACTTTATGAGCTGAGTAAGGCCTGTTAGAGCAGCCTCCACACCCTGTCCCTCTCTAGGTAACTAAAACCTTTATGAACTGAATAAGGCCTGTTAGAGCAGCCTCCACACCCTGTACCTCTCTAGGTAAATAAAACCTTTATGAACTGAATAAGGCCTGTTAGAGCAGCCTCCACACCCTGTCCCTCTCTAGGTAACTAAAACCTTTATGAACTGAATAAGGCCTGTTAGAGCAGCCTCCACACCCTGTACCTCTCTAGGTAAATAAAACCTTTATGAACTGAATAAGGCCTGTTAGAGCAGCCTCCACACCCTGTACCTCTCTAGGTAAATAAAACCTTTATGAACTGAATAAGGCCTGTTAGAGCAGCCTCCACACCCTGTACCTCTCTAGGTAAATAAAACCTTTATGAACTGAATAAGGCCTGTTAGAGCAGCCTCCACACCCTGTACCTCTCTAGGTAAATAAAACCTTTATGAACTGAATAAGGCCTGTTAGAGCAGCCTCCACACCCTGTACCTCTCTAGGTAAATAAAACCTTTATGAACTGAATAAGGCCTGTTAGAGCAGCCTCCACACCCTGTACCTCTCTAGGTAAATAAAACCTTTATATGGGGAAATGGATCATCTTATATATAAATACTGAAAGGGATTTAGAGAAAATACTTATATAGATTTAACACAATATGTGGAATGACGCAACTAACCAACCACAACATGGAAGTAAATAGCTACCCTGAACCTAACCCTGTCACACAGCTTCTGCTAGGCCCGAGGGACCCTGTGTAGAATCAGATAACGCACAGCTGACCTGGCGTCCAGCAAGCACTACCCTGAAACCTGCGATGCTCGTGTGTGTGTTGACTTACGAAATGTGGTTTCATAACATGTCCAGATGTGCCTCTCTCTGTAAACCGGGATTGAGAGATTTACTGCTGATTAAAGACACACACACACACACACACACACACACACACACACACACACACACACACACACACACACACACACACACACACACACACACACACACACACACACACACAAAAAAAAGCATGGGCTGCTATGCATAGAGCCCAAGTAAGGTTTTAATGTGGATGTCAGAGCTCAGCAGTACCTGACACAGTCTGACACTACTTATAGAGGCCAGGAGACACATTCAACATGTACAGTATCCTGGGTGTGTGTGTTCCAGGTTCATGAATGGCAGAGTTCCATCCAGTAGGAGATACCAGCCTACAGACTACGAACACGCTGCCAACTGTGCCACACATGGAGTGAGTTACACACACAACCTGTCTACAGATTCATCTCTTATCTCTGGAAACACAGCTGCTGTTCACCCTGCTGTACCTGGTTCTACCCATAATGCCTTGTTTACCCATGATCCTCCACAGCTCTGGATCATCCCCAGCCTGGTGGGCGGGTCTGTACTCTACTTCCTGTCTGTGGACCAATGGCAGGCTGCTGCTGCCTGGTTGTACGGGGCGGGGCTTAGTGGTCTATTCATCTCCTCGACTCTGTTTCACACCGTGGCCTGGAAGATCAGACACCTCCGGTTAGTATCTCTGATCAGACACCTCCGGTTAGTATCTCTGATCAGACACCTCCGGTTAGTCTCTCTGATCAGACACCTCCGGTTAGTCTCTCTGATCAGACACCTCCGGTTAGTCTCTCTGATCAGACACCTCCGGTTAGTCTCTGATCAGACACCTCCGGTTAGTATCTCTGATCAGACACCTCCGGTTAGTATCTCTGATCAGACACCTCCGGTTAGTCTCTCTGATCAGACACCTCCGGTTAGTCTCTGATCAGACACCTCCGGTTAGTCTCTGATCAGACACCTCCGGTTAGTATCTCTGATCAGACACCTCCGGTTAGTATCTCTGATCAGACACCTCCGGTTAGTCTCTCTGATCAGACACCTCCGGTTAGTCTCTCTGATCAGACACCTCCGGTTAGTATCTCTGATCAGACACCTCCGGTTAGTATCTCTGATCAGACCCCTCCGGTTAGTATCTCTGATCAGACACCTCCGGTTAGTATCTCTGATCAGACACCTCCGGTTAGTCTCTCTGATCAGACACCTCCGGTTAGTCTCTCTGATCAGACACCTCCGGTTAGTATCTCTGATCAGACACCTCCGGTTAGTATCTCTGATCAGACACCTCCGGTTAGTCTCTCTGATCAGACACCTCCGGTTAGTCTCTCTGATCAGACACCTCCGGTTAGTGTCTCTGATCAGACACCTCCGGTTAGTGTCTCTGATCAGACACCTCCGGTTAGTGTCTCTGATCAGACACCTCCGGTTAGTATCACTGATCAGACACCTCCGGTTAGTATCTCTGATCAGACACCTCCGGTTAGTATCTCTGATCAGACACCTCCGGTTAGTATCTCTGATCAGACACCTCCGGTTAGTATCTCTGATCAGACCCCTCCGGTTAGTATCTCTGATCAGACACCTCCGGTTAGTCTCTCTGATCAGACACCTCCGGTTAGTATCTCTGATCAGACACCTCCGGTTAGTATCTCTGATCAGACCCCTCCGGTTAGTATCTCTGATCAGACACCTCCGGTTAGTATCTCTGATCAGACACCTCCGGTTAGTATCTCTGATCAGACACCTCCGGTTAGTCTCTCTGATCAGACACCTCCGGTTAGTCTCTCTGATCAGACACCTCCGGTTAGTATCTCTGATCAGACACCTCCGGTTAGTATCTCTGATCAGACACCTCCGGTTAGTCTCTCTGATCAGACACCTCCGGTTAGTCTCTCTGATCAGACACCTCCGGTTAGTGTCTCTGATCAGACACCTCCGGTTAGTATCTCTGATCAGACACCTCCGGTTAGTGTCTCTGATCAGACACCTCCGGTTAGTATCTCTGATCAGACACCTCCGGTTAGTATCTCTGACCAGACACCTCCGGTTAGTATCTCTGATCAGACACCTCCGGTTAGTATCTCTGATCAGACACCTCCGGTTAGTATCTCTGATCAGACACCTCCGGTTAATATCTCTGATCAGACACCTCTGGTTAGTCTTTCTGTTTCACACCGTGGTCTGGAACATCAGACACCTCCAGTTAGTATCTCTGATCAGACACCTCCGGTTAGTCTCTCTGATCAGACACCTCCGGTTAGTCTCTCTGATCAGACACCTCCGGTTAGTATCTCTGATCAGACACCTCCGGTTAGTCTCTCTGATCAGACACCTCCGGTTAGTCTCTCTGATCAGACACCTCCGGTTAGTCTCTCTGATCAGACACCTCCGGTTAGTCTCTGATCAGACACCTCCGGTTAGTATCTCTGATCAGACACCTCCGGTTAGTATCTCTGATCAGACACCTCCGGTTAGTCTCTCTGATCAGACACCTCCGGTTAGTCTCTGATCAGACACCTCCGGTTAGTCTCTGATCAGACACCTCCGGTTAGTATCTCTGATCAGACACCTCCGGTTAGTATCTCTGATCAGACACCTCCGGTTAGTCTCTCTGATCAGACACCTCCGGTTAGTCTCTCTGATCAGACACCTCCGGTTAGTATCTCTGATCAGACCCCTCCGGTTAGTATCTCTGATCAGACCCCTCCGGTTAGTATCTCTGATCAGACACCTCCGGTTAGTATCTCTGATCAGACACCTCCGGTTAGTCTCTCTGCTCAGACACCTCCGGTTAGTCTCTCTGATCAGACACCTCCGGTTAGTATCTCTGATCAGACACCTCCGGTTAGTATCTCTGATCAGACACCTCCGGTTAGTCTCTCTGATCAGACACCTCCGGTTAGTCTCTCTGATCAGACACCTCCGGTTAGTGTCTCTGATCAGACACCTCCGGTTAGTGTCTCTGATCAGACACCTCCGGTTAGTGTCTCTGATCAGACACCTCCGGTTAGTATCACTGATCAGACACCTCCGGTTAGTATCTCTGATCAGACACCTCCGGTTAGTATCTCTGATCAGACACCTCCGGTTAGTATCTCTGATCAGACACCTCCGGTTAGTATCTCTGATCAGACCCCTCCGGTTAGTATCTCTGATCAGACACCTCCGGTTAGTCTCTCTGATCAGACACCTCCGGTTAGTATCTCTGATCAGACACCTCCGGTTAGTATCTCTGATCAGACCCTCCGGTTAGTATCTCTGATCAGACACCTCCGGTTAGTATCTCTGATCAGACACCTCCGGTTAGTATCTCTGATCAGACACCTCCGGTTAGTCTCTCTGATCAGACACCTCCGGTTAGTCTCTCTGATCAGACACCTCCGGTTAGTATCTCTGATCAGACACCTCCGGTTAGTATCTCTGATCAGACACCTCCGGTTAGTCTCTCTGATCAGACACCTCCGGTTAGTCTCTCTGATCAGACACCTCCGGTTAGTGTCTCTGATCAGACACCTCCGGTTAGTATCTCTGATCAGACACCTCCGGTTAGTGTCTCTGATCAGACACCTCCAGTTAGTATCTCTGATCAGACACCTCCGTTAGTATCTCTGACCAGACACCTCCGGTTAGTATCTCTGATCAGACACCTCCGGTTAGTATCTCTGATCAGACACCTCCGGTTAGTATCTCTGATCAGACACCTCCGGTTAATATCTCTGATCAGACACCTCTGGTTAGTCTTTCTGTTTCACACCGTGGTCTGGAACATCAGACACCTCCAGTTAGTATCTCTGATCAGACACCTCCGGTTAGTCTCTCTGATCAGACACCTCCGGTTAGTCTCTCTGATCAGACACCTCCGGTTAGTCTCTCTGATCAGACACCTCCGGTTAGTCTCTCTGATCAGACACCTCCGGTTAGTCTCTCTGTTTCACACCGTGGTCTGGAAGATCAGACACCTCTAGTTAGTCTCTCTGATCAGACACCTCCGGTTAGTATCTCTGATCAGACACCTCCGGTTAGTATCTCTGATCAGACACCTCCGGTTAGTCTCTCTGATCAGACACCTCCGGTTAGTCTCTCTGATCAGACACCTCCGGTTAGTCTCTCTGATCAGACACCTCCGGTTAGTCTCTCTGATCAGACACCTCCGGTTAGTCTCTCTGATCAGACACCTCCGGTTAGTATCTCTGATCAGACCCCTCCGGTTAGTATCTCTGATCAGACACCTCCGGTTAGTATCTCTGATCAGACACCTCCGGTTAGTCTCTCTGATCAGACACCTCCGGTTAGTCTCTCTGATCAGACACCTCCGGTTAGTCTCTCTGATCAGACACCTCCGGTTAGTATCTCTGATCAGACACCTCCGGATTGTCTCTCTGTTTCACACCGTGGTCTGGAACATCAGACACCTCCGGTTAGTCTCTCTGATCAGACACCTCCGGTTAGTCTCTCTGATCAGACACCTCCGGTTAGTCTCTCTGATCAGACACCTCCGGTTAGTCTCTCTGATCAGACACCTCCGGTTAGTCTCTCTGATCAGACACCTCCGGTTAGTATCTCTGATCAGACACCTCCGGTTAGTCTCTCTGATCAGACACCTCCGGTTAGTCTCTCTGATCAGACACCTCCGGTTAGTATCTCTGATCAGACACCTCCGGTTAGTCTCTCTGTTTCACACCGTGGTCTGGAACATCAGACACCTCTAGTTAGTATCTCTGATCAGACACCTCCGGTTAGTCTCTCTGATCAGACACCTCCAGTTAGTCTTTCTGTTTCACACCGTGGTCTGGAACATCAGACACCTCTAGTTAGTATCTCAGTCTTTATCTCAATTTCAAAATCAATTTAAGGGGCTTTATTAGTGTGGGAAACATATGTTTACATTGCAAGTGAAATAGATGAAATAGACAACAAAAACTGAACAGTAGACATTACACTCACAGAAGTTCCAAATGAATAGAGACATTTCAAATGTCATATGTCTATATACAGTGTTGTAACGATGTCCAAATGGTTAAAGTACACAAGGGAAAATAAATAAGCATAAATATGGGTTGTATTTACACTGGTGTTTGTTCTTCACTGGTTGCCCTTTTCTTGTGGCAACAGGTCACAAATCTTGCTGCTGTGATTGAACACTGTGGTATTTCACCCAGTAGATATGGGACTTTATCAAAATTGGATATGTTTTCAAATTATTTGTGGATCTGTGTAATCTGAGGGAAATGTGTGTCTCTAATATGGTCATATATTGGACAGGAGGTTAGGAAGTGCAGCTCAGTTTCCACATAATTTTGTGGGCAGTGTGCACATAGCCTGTCTTCTCTTGAGAGCCAACAGTGTGACCTTTCTCAATAGCAAGGCTATGCTCACAGTACATAGTCAAAGCTTCTGTTCATTTTGGGTCAGTCACAGTGGTCAGGTATTGTGTACTCTCTCACAGTGGTCAGGCCACTGTGTACTCTCTGTTTAGGGCCAAAGAGCATTCTTGTTTGCTCTGTTTTTTTGTTAATTCTTTCCAAAGTAAATATCTTTTTGTTTTCACATGATTTGGTTGAGTCTAATTGTGTTGCTGTCCTGGGGTTCTGTGGGGTCTGTTTGTGTTTGTGTTTGTGAACAGAGCCCCAGGACCAGCTTGCTTCGGGGAATCTTTTCCAGGTTCATCTCTGTTACAGGAATTAAATTCCTTTATGTTTTATTTAACTAATTTAATTAAACACTCTGCCCACTCCTAAGAATTTGTAAGACCCTTATTTGCATAAAATGGACAGAGACCAGTCTCAAAATCAATCAGTAGCGTTTATTCTCGAGAGTAGTGAACACGATACAGTTTACCACAGGTTATAAACTGAAAATGACGTCATTAGTTCCAGTACCAACCCGTCTCTTCTCCCAACCTGGTACAAAGGCAGTATCTCAAGCCTTCCCACATCGTCTCCCTACCAATTTAACATTTTACATTTAAGTCATTTAGCAGACGCTCTTATCCAGAGCGACTTACAAATTACACAATATAATTTATGACCGAGCCAAGGTCTTCCTGTGTAGATAAGCATTCTAGCCAGTCTGACGATAAGTTCATTCATTTCTACCAAGGAACAGACAGTCTGTAACGGCTTTCTTCTGTTGAAGGAGGAGCGGACCAAAATGCAGCGTGATGGTTACTCATAACTGTGTATAATAACCGAGTGTATAATAACTAGGTATAATAACCGTGTATAACCATGTATAATAACTGTGTATAATAACTGAGTGTATAATAACTAGGTATAATAACTAGGTATAATAACTAGGTATAATAACTAGGTATAATAACCAGGTATAATAACCATGTATAATAACTAGGTATAATAACTGAGTGTATAATAACCGAGTATAATAACTAGGTATAATAACCGAGTGTATAATAACTAGGTATAATAACCGTGTATAACCATGTATAATAACTAGGTATAATAACTGAGTGTATAATAACTAGGTATAATAACCGAGTGTATAATAACTAGGTATAATAACCGTGTATAACCATGTATAATAACTAGGTATAATAACTGAGTGTATAATAACTAGGTATAATAACCGAGTGTATAATAACCGTGTATAACCATGTATAATAACTAGGTATAATAACTGAGTGTATAATAACCGAGTATAATAACTAGGTATAATAACTGTGTATAACCATGTATAATAACTAGGTATAATAACTGAGTGTATAATAACTGAGTGTATAATAACCGAGTATAATAACTAGGTATAATAACCGTGTATAACCATGTATAATAACTAGGTATAATAACTGAGTGTATAATAACTGAGTGTATAATAACCGTGTATAACCGAGTATAATAACTAGGTATAATAACCGTGTATAACCATGTATAATAACTAGGTATAATAACTGAGTGTATAATAACCGAGTATAATAACTAGGTATAATAACTGAGTGTATAATAACTAGGTATAATAACTGAGTGTATAATAACTAGGTATAATAACTGAGTGTATAATAACTAGGTATAATAACCGTGTATAACCATGTATAATAACTAGGTATAATAACCGTGTATAACCATGTATAATAACTAGGTATAATAACCGTGTATAACTAGGTATAATAACTAGGTATAATAACTGAGTGTATAATAACCAAGTATAATAACTGAGTGTATAATAACCGTGTATAACTAGGTATAATAACCGTGTATAACCATGTATAATAACTAGGTATAATAACTGAGTGTATAATAACCAAGTATAATAACTGAGTGTATAATAACCGTGTATAACCATGTATAATAACCAGGTATAATAACTGAGTGTATAATAACTAGGTATAATAACTGTGTCTAACCATGTATAATAACTAGGTATAATAACCGTGTATAACCATGTATAATAACTAGGTATAATAACCGTGTATAACCATGTATAATAACTAGGTATAATAACTGAGTGTATAATAACCAAGTATAATAACTGAGTGTATAATAACTAGGTATAATAACCGTGTATAACCATGTATAATAACCAGGTATAATAACTGAGTGTATAATAACCAAGTATAATAACTGAGTGTATAATAACCGTGTATAACCAGGTATAATAACCATGTATAATAACTGAGTGTATAATAACTAGGTATAATAACCAGGTATAATAACCGTGTATAATAACTAACTGTGTGTGTGTATACTAACTGTATGTGTGTATACTAACTGTGTGTGTATACTAACTGTGTGTGTGTATATTAACTGTGTGTGTGTATATTAACTGTATGTGTGTATATTAACTGTATGTGTGTATATTAACTGTATGTGTGTATACTAACTGTGTGTGTGTATACTAACTGTGTGTGTGTATATTAACTGTGTGTGTGTATATTAACTGTGTGTGTGTATACTAACTGTGTGTCTATACTAACTGTGTGTGTGTATATTAACTGTGTGTGTGTATATTAACTGTGTGTGTGTATACTAACTGTGTGTGTATACTAACTGTGTGTGTGTATATTAACTGTGTGTGTATACTAACTGTGTGTGTGTATATTAACTGTGTGTGTGTATATTAACTGTGTGTGTGTATACTAACTGTGTGTGTATACTAACTGTGTGTGTGTACTAACTGTGTGTGTATACTAACTGTGTGTGTGTATATTAACTGTGTGTGTGTATACTAACTGTGTGTGTATACTAACTGTGTGTGTATATTAACTGTGTGTGTATACTAACTGTGTGTGTGTGTGTGTATATTAACTGTGTGTGTATATTAACTGTGTGTGTATACTAACTGTGTGTGTATACTAACTGTGTGTGTGTGTATACTAACTGTGTGTGTGTGTATAACTGTGTGTGTGTATATTAACTGTGTGTGTATACTAACTGTGTGTGTGTGTATATTAACTGTGTGTGTATATTAACTGTGTGTGTGTGTATATTAACTGTGTGGGTATACTAACTGTGTGTGTGTATACTAACTGTGTGTGTGTATACTAACTGTGTGTGTGTATACTAACTGTGTGTGTGTATACTAACTGTGTGTGTATATTGACTGTGTGTGTATATTAACTGTGTGTGTATACTAACTGTGTGTGTATACTAACTGTGTGTGTATATTAACTGTGTGTGTATACTAACTGTGTGTGTGTGTATACTAACTGTGTGTGTATATTAACTGTATGTGTGTATATTAACTGTATGTGTGTATATTAACTGTGTGTGTGTATACTAACTGTGTGTGTGTATATTAACTGTGTGTGTGTATATTAACTGTGTGTGTGTATATTAACTGTGTGTGTGTATACTAACTGTGTGTCTATACTAACTGTGTGTGTGTATATTAACTGTGTGTGTGTATATTAACTGTGTGTGTGTATACTAACTGTGTGTGTGTATACTAACTGTGTGTGTATACTAACTGTGTGTGTGTATATTAACTGTGTGTGTATATTAACTGTGTGTGTGTATACTAACTGTGTGTGTATACTAACTGTGTGTGTGTACTAACTGTGTGTGTATATTAACTGTGTGTGTGTATATTAACTGTGTGTGTGTATACTAACTGTGTGTGTATACTAACTGTGTGTGTATATTAACTGTGTGTGTATATTAACTGTGTGTGTATACTAACTGTGTGTGTGTGTGTGTGTATATTAACTGTGTGTGTGTATATTAACTGTGTGTGTATATTAACTGTGTGTGTATACTAACTGTGTGTGTGTGTATACTAACTGTGTGTGTGTGTATAACTGTGTGTGTGTATATTAACTGTGTGTGTATACTAACTGTGTGTGTGTGTATATTAACTGTGTGTGTATATTAACTGTGTGTGTGTGTATATTAACTGTGTGTGTGTATACTAACTGTGTGTGTGTATACTAACTGTGTGTGTGTATACTAACTGTGTGTGTGTATACTAACTGTGTGTGTGTATACTAACTGTGTGTGTATATACTAACTGTGTGTGTATATTGACTGTGTGTGTATATTAACTGTGTGTGTATACTAACTGTGTGTGTATACTAACTGTGTGTGTATATTAACTGTGTGTGTATACTAACTGTGTGTGTGTGTATACTAACTGTGTGTGTATACTAACTGTGTGTGTATATTAACTGTGTGTGTGTATATTAACTGTGTGTGTATATTAACTGTGTGTGTGTATATTAACTGTGTGTGTGTATACTAACTGTGTGTGTGTATACTAACTGTGTGTGTGTATATTAACTGTGTGTGTATACTAACTGTGTGTGTATACTAACTGTGTGTGTATATTAACTGTGTGTGTGTATATTAACTGTGTGTGTGTATACTAACTGTGTGTGTATATTAACTGTGTGTGTGTATACTAACTGTGTGTGTATATTAACTGTGTGTGTGTATACTAACTGTGTGTCTCTCTACAGTAGAGTGGAGCAGCGTTTCCACATGTGTGACAGAATGGCCATCTACTTCTTCATCGCTGCTTCCTACACCCCCTGGTAGGTGTGTGTGTGTGTATACACCCCCTGGTAAGTGTGTATACACCCCCTGGTAGGTGTGTGTATACACCCCCTGGTAGGTGTGTGTGTGTACACCCCCTGGTAGGTGTGTGTGTGTATACACCCCCTGGTAGGTGTGTGTGTGTGTGTATACACCCCCTGGTAAGTGTGTATACACCACCTGGTAGGTGTGTGTGTGTACACCCCCTGGTAGGTGTGTGTGTGTGTGTGTATACACCCCCTGGTAGGTGTGTGTGTGTACACCCCCTGGTAGGTGTGTGTGTGTGTACACCCCCTGGTAGGTGTGTGTGTGTGTACACCCCCTGGTAGGTGTGTGTGTGTGTACACCCCCTGGTAGGTGTGTGTGTGTGTGTGTGTGTATACACCCCCTGGTAGGTGTGTGTGTGTGTACACCCCCTGGTAGGTGTGTGTGTGTGTACACCCCCTGGTAGGTGTGTGTGTGTGTACACCCCCTGGTAGGTGTGTGTGTGTGTGTGTGTACATCCCCTGGTAGGTGTGTGTGTATACACCCCCTGGTAGGTGTGTGTGTGTATACACCCACTGGTAGGTGGGTGTGTGTGTATACACCCATTGGTAGGTGTGTGTGTATACACCTCCTGGTAGGTGTGTGTGTGTACACCCCCTGGTAGGTGTGTGTGTGTGTACACCCCCTGGTAGGTGTGTGTTTGTGTGTGTACACCCCCTGGTAGGTGTGTGTGTGTACAACCCCTGGTAGGTGTGTGTGTACACCCCCTGGTAGGTGTGTGTGTACACCCCCTGGTAGGTGTGTGTGTGTGCACCCCCTGGTAGGTGTGTGTGTGTGCACCCCCTGGTAGGTGTGTGTGTGTACACCCCCTGGTAGGTGTGTGTGTGTATACACCCCCTGGTAGGTGTGTGTGTGTGTGTATACACCCCCTGGTAAGTGTGTATACACCACCTGGTAGGTGTGTGTGTGTACACCCCCTGGTAGGTGTGTGTGTGTGTGTGTGTATACACCCCCTGGTAGGTGTGTGTGTGTACACCCCCTGGTAGGTGTGTGTGTGTGTACACCCCTGGTAGGTGTGTGTGTGTGTACACCCCCTGGTAGGTGTGTGTGTGTGTACACCCCCTGGTAGGTGTGTGTGTGTGTGTGTGTATACACCCCCTGGTAGGTGTGTGTGTGTGTACACCCCCTGGTAGGTGTGTGTGTGTGTACACCCCCTGGTAGGTGTGTGTGTGTGTACACCCCCTGGTAGGTGTGTGTGTGTGTGTGTGTGTACATCCCCTGGTAGGTGTGTGTGTATACACCCCCTGGTAGGTGTGTGTGTGTATACACCCACTGGTAGGTGGGTGTGTGTGTATACACCCATTGGTAGGTGTGTGTGTATACACCCCCTGGTAGGTGTGTGTGTATACACCTCCTGGTAGGTGTGTGTGTGTACACCCCCTGGTAGGTGTGTGTGTGTGTACACCCCCTGGTAGGTGTGTGTTTGTGTGTGTACACCCCCTGGTAGGTGTGTGTGTGTACAACCCCTGGTAGGTGTGTGTGTACACCCCCTGGTAGGTGTGTGTGTACACCCCCTGGTAGGTGTGTGTGTACACCCCCTGGTAGGTGTGTGTGTGTGCACCCCCTGGTAGGTGTGTGTGTGTGCACCCCCTGGTAGGTGTGTGTGTATACACCCCCTGGTAGGTGTGTGTGTGTATACACCCACTGGTAGATGTGTGTATACACCCCCTGGTAGGTGTGTGTCTGTACACCCCCTGGCAGGTGTGTGTGTTTGTGTGTACACCCCCTGGTAGGTGTGTGTGTGTACACCCCCTTTTAGATGTGTGTGTGTGTGTGTACACGCCCTGGTAGGTGTGTGTGTGTACACCCCCTGGTAGGTGTGTGTGTGTGTGTGTACACCCCCTGGTAGGTGTATGTGTGTGTTTGTGCACCTCCTGGTAGGTGTGTATGTACACCCCCTTTTAGATGTGTGTGTGTGTGTGTGTACACGCCCTGGTAGGTGTGTATGTACACCCCCTGGTAGGTGTGTGTGTACACCTCCTTTTAGATATGTGTGTGTACACCCCCTGCTACATTAGTTTTCCTAACCTGCTAAGTCAATTCTCCTAACCTGCTACGTTAATTCTCCTAACCTGCTACGTTAGTTCTCCTAACCTGCTAAGTCAATTCTCCTAACCTGCTACGTTAATTCTCCTAACCTGCTACGTCAATTCTCCTAACCTGCTACGTTAATTCTCCTAACCTGCTACATCAATTCTCCTAACCTGCTACGTTAATTCTCCTAACCTGCTACATTAATTCTCCTAACCTGCTACATCAATTCTCCTAACCTGCTACGTTAATTCTCCTAACCTGCTACATTAATTCTCCTAACCTGCTACATTAATTCTCCTAACCTGCTACATTAATTCTCCTAACCTGCTATGTCAATTCTCCTAACCAACTACGTTAATTCTCCTAACCTGCTACGTTAATTCTCCTAACCTGCTACATTAATTCTCCTAACCTGCTACGCTAATTCTCCTAACCTGCTACATTAATTCTCCTAACCTGCTACGTTAATTCTCCTAAACTGCTACATTAATTCTCCTAACCTGCTACGCTAATTCTCCTAACCTGCTACGCTAATTCTCCTAACCTGCTACATCAATTCTCCTAACCTGCTACGTTAATTCTCCTAACCTGCTACGCTAATTCTCCTAACCTGCTACATTAATTCTCCTAACCAACTACGCTAATTCTCCTAACCTGCTACGCTAATTCTCCTAACCTGCTACGTTAGTTCTCCTAACCTGCTACGTGAACAAAGCATCATTATCGCTACACAGGAACTGACCAATGAAAACGCGTTAACAAACAAAAAACAACACCGCTCAATCAAAACTTTCTGACCAATCACAGAGCGCTGATGTTTCATCCGTCGATGATGATCCACCCACTTATTCCACCAATCACACTGTCGTACATCTTCCATATGAAGTTCCCCATACTGAGACAGAAGGAGTTGTGTGTTTCTAGGTTGATGCTGAGGGAGTTGGGTCCGTGGTCATGTGTTTCTAGGTTGATGCTGAGGGAGTTGGGTCCGTGGTCATGTGTTTCTAGGTTGATGCTGCGGGAGTTGGGTCCGTGGTCATGTGTTTCTAGGTTGATGCTGAGGGAGTTGGGTCCGTGGTCATGTGTTTCTAGATTGATGCTGAGGGAGTTGGGTCCGTGGTCATGTGTTTCTAGGTTGATGCTGAGGGAGTTGGGTCCGTGGTCATGTGTTTCTAGGTTGATGCTGAGGGAGTTGGGTCCGTGGTCATGTGTTTCTAGGTTGATGCTGCGGGAGTTGGGTCCGTGGTCATGTGTTTCTAGGTTGATGCTGAGGGAGTTGGGTCCGTGGTCATGTGTTTCTAGGTTGATGCTGAGGGAGTTGGGTCCGTGGTCATGTGTTTCTAGGTTGATGCTGAGGGAGTTGGGTCCGTGGTCATGTGTTTCTAGGTTGATGCTGAGGGAGTTGGGTCCGTGGTCATGTGTTTCTAGGTTGATGCTGAGGGAGTTGGGTCCGTGGTCATGTGTTTCTAGGTTGATGCTGAGGGAGTTGGGTCCGTGGTCATGTGTTTCTAGGTTGATGCTGAGGGAGTTGGGTCCGTGGTCATGTGTTTCTAGGTTGATGCTGAGGGAGTTGGGTCCGTGGTCATGTGTTTCTAGGTTGATGCTGAGGGAGTTGGGTCCGTGGTCATGTGTTTCTAGGTTGATGCTGAGGGAGTTGGGTCCGTGGTCATGTGTTTCTAGGTTGATGCTGAGGGAGTTGGGTCCGTGGTCATGTGTTTCTAGGTTGATGCTGAGGGAGTTGGGTCCGTGGTCATGTGTTTCTAGGTTGATGCTGAGGGAGTTGGGTCCGTGGTCATGTGTTTCTAGGTTGATGCTGAGGGAGTTGGGTCCGTGGTCATGTGTTTCTAGGTTGATGCTGAGGGAGTTGGGTCCGTGGTCATGTGTTTCTAGGTTGATGCTGCGGGAGTTGGGTCCGTGGTCATGTGTTTCTAGGTTGATGCTGAGGGAGTTGGGTCCGTGGTCATGTGTTTCTAGGTTGATGCTGAGGGAGTTGGGTCCGTGGTCATGTGTTTCTAGGTTGATGCTGAGGGAGTTGGGTCCGTGGTCATGTGTTTCTAGGTTGATGCTGAGGGAGTTGGGTCCGTGGTCATGTGTTTCTAGGTTGATGCTGAGGGAGTTGGGTCCGTGGTCATGTGTTTCTAGGTTGATGCTGAGGGAGTTGGGTCCGTGGTCATGTGTTTCTAGGTTGATGCTGAGGGAGTTGGGTCCGTGGTCATGTGTTTCAGGTTGATGCTGAGGGAGTTGGGTCCGTGGTCATGTGTTTCAGGTTGATGCTGAGGGAGTTGGGTCCGTGGTCATGTGTTTCTAGGTTGATGCTGAGGGAGTTGGGTCCGTGGTCATGTGTTTCTAGGTTGATGCTGAGGGAGTTGGGTCCGTGGTCATGTGTTTCTAGGTTGATGCTGAGGGAGTTGGGTCCGTGGTCGAGTCACATGCGATGGATTATCTGGATCATGGCAGTTATCGGCTCCACATACGTCTTCTACTTCCACGAGAGGTACCACACACACACACACTCACACGCTCGCATGTACACACACACACACGCTCGCATGTACACACACACCATTCTCCCTGACGTTAATAATCTCAGGTGATGTCACTCCCTGCAGGTATAAACTGTTGGAGTTACTAGGATACGTGGCCATGGGGGCGGGGCCTGCACTTGTCATCCTGTCCATGGTAACACACACACACCATTGATTGTCCAGAAACATTTACCTAAAGTCAATGTTCAAGCTTTCAAAGGAGTTTATCCCCTAAACCCCGATCTTGTGTGTGTTTGTTGCAGGCGGACAGGGCAGGTTTGTGTGAGCTGGCGGTGGGTGGGATTTTCTACGTAGTGGGTGTGGCCTTCTTTAAGAGCGATGGAGTCGTCCCATTCGCTCACGCCATCTGGCACCTGTTCGTTGCCATGGGAGCAGCTACACACTACTACGCTATCTGGAGACACCTGTACACACCTGGACACTGAGACACACCTACCGTGGTGCTAGCTAAACAGGGATCTGGTCCTGTACACACCTGGACACTGAGAAACACCTACCGTGGTGATAACTAAACAGGGATCTGGTCCTGTACACACCTGGACACTGAGACACACCTACCGTGGTGCTAGCTAAACAGGGATCTGGTCCTGTACACACCTGGACACTGAGACACACCTACCGTGGTGATAACTAAACAGGGAATTGAAGGATCTCTGTCCAATTAGAGACAGGAATCAGTGAACTACCAGAAGGATCTCTGTCCAATTAGAGACAGGAATCAGTCAACTACCAGAAGGATCTCTGTCCAATTAGAGACAGGATTCAGTCAACTACCAGAAGGATCTCTGTCCAATTAGAGACAGGAATCAGTCAACTACCAGAAGGATCTCTGTCCAATTAGAGACAGGATTCAGTGAACTACCAGAAGGATCTCTGTCCAATTAGAGACAGGAATCAGTCAACTACCAGAAGGATCTCTGTCCAATTAGAGACAGGAATCAGTCAACTACCAGAAGGATCTCTGTCCAATTAGAGACAGGAATCAGTCAACTACCAGAAGGATCTCTGTCCAATTAGAGACAGGAATCAGTCAACTACCAGAAGGATCTCTGTCCAATTAGAGACAGGATTCAGTGAACTACCAGAAGGATCTCTGTCCAATTAGACACAGGATTCAGTGAACTACCAGAAGGATCTCTGTCCAATTAGAGACAGGAATCAGTCAACTACCAGAAGGATCTCTGTCCAATTAGAGACAGGAATCAGTCAACTACCAGAAGGATCTCTGTCCAATTAGAGACAGGATTCAGTGAACTACCAGAAGGATCTCTGTCCAATTAGAGACAGGAATCAGTCAACTACCAGAAGGATCTCTGTCCAATTAGAGACAGGAATCAGTCAACTACCAGAAGGATCTCTGTCCAATTAGAGACAGGAATCAGTCAACTACCAGAAGGATCTCTGTCCAATTAGAGACAGGAATCAGTCAACTACCAGAAGGATCTCTGTCCAATTAGAGACAGGAATCAGTGAACTACCAGAAGGATCTCTGTCCAATTAGACACAGGATTCAGTGAACTACCAGAAGGATCTCTGTCCAATTAGAGACAGGAATCAGTCAACTACCAGAAGGATCTCTGTCCAATTAGAGACAGGAATCAGTCAACTACCAGAAGGATCTCTGTCCAATTAGAGACAGGATTCAGTGAACTACCAGAAGGATCTCTGTCCAATTAGAGACAGGAATCAGTGAACTACCAGAAGGATCTCTGTCCAATTAGAGACAGGAATCAGTCAACTACCAGAAGGATCTCTGTCCAATTAGAGACAGGAATCAGTCAACTACCAGAAGGATCTCTGTCCAATTAGAGACAGGAATCAGTCAACTACCAGAAGGATCTCTGTCCAATTAGAGACAGGAATCAGTCAACTACCAGAAGGATCTCTGTCCAATTAGAGACAGGAATCAGTCAACTACCAGAAGGATCTCTGTCCAATTAGAGACAGGAATCAGTCAACTACCAGAAGGATCTCTGTCCAATTAGAGACAGGAATCAGTCAACTACCAGAAGGATCTCTGTCCAATTAGAGACAGGAATCAGTGAACTACCAGAAGGATCTCTGTCCAATTAGAGACAGGATTCAGTGAACTACCAGAAGGATCTCTGTCCAATTAGAGACAGGAATCAGTCAACTACCAGAAGGATCTCTGTCCAATTAGAGACAGGAATCAGTGAACTACCAGAAGGATCTCTGTCCAATTAGAGACAGGAATCAGTCAACTACCAGAAGGATCTCTGTCCAATTAGAGACAGGAATCAGTCAACTACCAGAAGGATCTCTGTCCAATTAGAGACAGGAATCAGTGAACTACCAGAAGGATCTCTGTCCAATTAGACACAGGATTCAGTGAACTACCAGAAGGATCTCTGTCCAATTAGAGACAGGAATCAGTCAACTACCAGAAGGATCTCTGTCCAATTAGAGACAGGAATCAGTCAACTACCAGAAGGATCTCTGTCCAATTAGAGACAGGATTCAGTGAACTACCAGAAGGATCTCTGTCCAATTAGAGACAGGAATCAGTGAACTACCAGAAGGATCTCTGTCCAATTAGAGACAGGAATCAGTCAACTACCAGAAGGATCTCTGTCCAATTAGAGACAGGAATCAGTCAACTACCAGAAGGATCTCTGTCCAATTAGAGACAGGAATCAGTCAACTACCAGAAGGATCTCTGTCCAATTAGAGACAGGAATCAGTCAACTACCAGAAGGATCTCTGTCCAATTAGAGACAGGAATCAGTCAACTACCAGAAGGATCTCTGTCCAATTAGAGACAGGAATCAGTCAACTACCAGAAGGATCTCTGTCCAATTAGAGACAGGAATCAGTCAACTACCAGAAGGATCTCTGTCCAATTAGAGACAGGAATCAGTGAACTACCAGAAGGATCTCTGTCCAATTAGAGACAGGATTCAGTGAACTACCAGAAGGATCTCTGTCCAATTAGAGACAGGAATCAGTCAACTACCAGAAGGATCTCTGTCCAATTAGAGACAGGAATCAGTGAACTACCAGAAGGATCTCTGTCCAATTAGAGACAGGATTCAGTGAACTACCAGAAGGATCTCTGTCCAATTAGAGACAGGAATCAGTCAACTACCAGAAGGATCTCTGTCCAATTAGAGACAGGAATCAGTGAACTACCAGAAGGATCTCTGTCCAATTAGAGACAGGATTCAGTGAACTACCAGAAGGATCTCTGTCCAATTAGAGACAGGAATCAGTCAACTACCAGAAGGATCTCTGTCCAATTAGAGACAGGAATCAGTCAACTACCAGAAGGATCTCTGTCCAATTAGAGACAGGAATCAGTCAACTACCAGAAGGATCTCTGTCCAATTAGAGACAGGAATCAGTCAACTACCAGAAGGATCTCTGTCCAATTAGAGACAGGAATCAGTCAACTACCAGAAGGATCTCTGTCCAATTAGAGACAGGAATCAGTCAACTACCAGAAGGATCTCTGTCCAATTAGAGACAGGAATCAGTCAACTACCAGAAGGATCTCTGTCCAATTAGAGACAGGAATCAGTCAACTACCAGAAGGATCTCTGTCCAATTAGAGACAGGAATCAGTCAACTACCAGAAGGATCTCTGTCCAATTAGAGACAGGAATCAGTCAACTACCAGAAGGATCTCTGTCCAATTAGAGACAGGAATCAGTCAACTACCAGAAGGATCTCTGTCCAATTAGAGACAGGATTCAGTGAACTACCAGAAGGATCTCTGTCCAATTAGAGACAGGAATCAGTGAACTACCAGAAGGATCTCTGTCCAATTAGAGACAGGAATCAGTCAACTACCAGAAGGTTCTCTGTCCAATTAGAGACAGGAATCAGTCAACTACCAGAAGGATCTCTGTCCAATTAGAGACAGGATTCAGTGAACTACCAGAAGGATCTCTGTCCAATTAGACAGGATTCAGTGAACTACCAGAAGGATCTCTGTCCAATTAGAGACAGGAATCAGTGAACTGAAGGATCTCTGTCCAATTAGAGACAGGAATCAGTGAATTGAAGGATCTCTGTCCAATTAGAGACAGGAATCAATGAATTACCATAAAGATCATCAAGGACAAGAACCACCCGAGCCACTGCCTGTTCACCCCGCTATCATCCAGAAGGCGAGGTCAGTACAGGTGCATCAAAGCTGGGGCCGAGAGACTGAAAAACAGCTTCTATCTCAAGGCCATCAGACTGTTAAACAGCCACCACTAACAGTGAGTGGCTGCTGCCAACATACTGACTCAACTCCAGCCACTTTAATAATTCAAAATTGATGAAAAATGTATCACTAGTCACTTTAAACAATGCCACTTAATATGTTGATATGGGTTATATATGGCCGTTCGGCCATCGCTCATCCATATATCTTTATGTACATATTCTTTATCCCTTTACACTTGTGTGTATAAGGTAGTAGTTTTGAAATTGTTAGGTTAGATTACTTGTTGGTTATTACTGCATTGTCGGAACTAGAAGCACAAGCATTTCGCTACACTCGCATTAACATCTGCTAACCATGTGTATGTGACCAATAAAATTTGAATTGGATCTCTGTCCAATTAGAAAACAGGAATCAATGAACTACCAGAAGGATCTCTGTCCTTGTCCAATTAGAGACAGGAATCAATGAAATTACAGAAGGACCTCTGTCCAGTTAGAGACAGGATTCAGTGAACTACCAGAAGGATCTCTGTCCAATTAGAGACAGGATTCAGTGAACTACCAGAAGGATCTCTGTCCAATTAGACAGGATTCAGTGAACTACCAGAAGGATCTCTGTCCAATTAGAGACAGGATTCAGTGAACTGAACTAATACTGTGGTACCTTTATACTGACACCTTTAAGGAGTAATACTGTGGTACCTTTATACGGACACCTTTAATGAGTAATACTGTGGTACCTTTATACTGACACCTTTAAGGAGTAATACTGTGGTACCTTTATACTGACACCTTTAAGGAGTAATACTTTGGTACCTTTATACTGACACCTTTAAGGAGTACTATTGTGGTACCTTTATACTGACACCTTTAAGAAGTACTACTGTGGTACCATTATACTGACACCTTTAAGGAGTAATACTGTGGTACCTTTATACTGACACCTTTAAGGAGTAATACTGTTGTACCTTTATACTGACACCTCTAAGGAGTAATACTGTGGTACCTTTATACTGACACCTTTAAGGAGTAACAATGACACCTTAAAGGAGTAATACTGTTGTACCTTTATACTGACACCTCTAAGGAGTAATACTGTGGTACCTTTATACTGACACCTTTAAGGAGTAACACTGACACCTTTAAGGAGTAATACTGTGGTACCTTTATACTGACACCTTTAAGGAGTAATACTGTGGTACCTTTAAGGATTAATACTGTGGTACCTTTATACTGACACCTTTCATGAGTAATACTGTGGTACCTTTAGGGAGTAATACTGACACCTTTAAGGAGTACTATTGTGGTACCTTTATACTGACACCTTTAAGGAGTAATACTGTGGTACCTTTATACTGACACCTTTAAGGAGTAATACTGTGACGCCTTTATACTGACACCTTTACGGGGTAATACTGTGGTACATTTATACTGACACCTTTAAGGAGTAATACTGTGGTACCTTTATACTGACACCTTTAAGGAGTAACACTGACACATTTAAGGATTAATACTGTGGTACCTTTATACTGACACCTTTAAGGAGTAATACTGTGGTACCTTTATACTGACACCTTTAAGGAGTAATACTGTGGTACCTTTAAGGAGTAATACTGTGGTACCATTATACTGACACCTTTAAGGAGTAACACTGACACCTTTAAGGAGTAATACTGTGGTACCTTTATACTGACACCTTTAGGGAGTAATACTGTGGTACCTTTATACTGACACCTTTAGGGAGTAATACTGTGGTACCTTTATACTGACACCTTTAAGGGGTAATTACTGTGGTACCTTTAGGGAGTAATACTGACACCTTTAAAGGGTACTATTGTGGTACCTTTATACTGACACCTTTAAGGAGTAATACTGTGGTACCTTTATACTGACACCTTTAAGGAGTAATACGGTGGTACCTTTATACTGACACCTTTAAGGAGTAATACTGTGGTACCTTTATACTGACACCTTTAAGGAGTAACACTGACACCTTTAAGGAGTAATACTGACACCTTTAAGGAGTAATACTGTGGTACCTTTATACTGACACCTTTAGGGAGTAATACTGTTGTACCTTTATACTGACACCTTTAAGGAGTACTATTGTGGTACCTTTATACTGACACCTTTAAGGAGTAATACTGTGGTACCTTTATACTGACACCTTTAAGGAGTAATACTGTTGTACCTTTATACTGACACCTTTAAGGAGTAATACTGTGACACCTTTATACTGACACCTTTAAGGAGTAATACTCTGGTACCTTTAATGATTAATACTGTGGTACCTTTAAGGAGTAATACTGTGGTACCTTTATACTGACACCTTTAAGGAGTAACACTGACACCTTTAAGGAGTAATACTGTTGTACCTTTATACTGACACCTCTAAGGAGTAACACTGACACCTTTAAGGAGTAATACTGTGGTACCTTTATACTGACACCTTTAATGAGTAATACTGTGGTACCTTTAGGGAGTAATACTGACACCTTTAAGGAGTACTATTGTGGTACCTTTATACTGACACCTTTAAGGAGTAATACTGTGGTACCTTTATACTGACACCTTTAAGGAGTAATACTGTGACGCCTTTATACTGACACCTTTAAGGGGTAATACTGTGGTACATTTATACTGACACCTTTAAGGAGTAATACTGTGGTACCTTTAGGGAGTAATACTGACACCTTTAAGGAGTACTATTGTGGTACCTTTATACTGACACCTTTAAGGAGTAATACCGTGGTACATTTATACTGACACCTTTAAGGAGTAATACTGTGGTACCTTTATACTGACACCTTTAAGAAGTAACACTGACACATTTAAGGAGTAATACTGTGGTACCTTTATACTGACACCTTTAAGGAGTAATACTGTGGTACCTTTATACTGACACCTTTAAGGAGTAATACTGTGGTACCTTTATACTGACACCTTTAAGGAGTAATACTGACACCTTTAAGGAGTAATACTGTGGTACCTTTATACTGACACCTTTAGGGAGTAATACTGTGGTACCTTTATACTGACACCTTTAGGGAGTAATACTGTGGTACCTTTATACTGACACCTTTAAGGAGTAATACTTTGGTACCTTTATACTGACACCTTTAAGGAGTAATACTGTGGTACCTTTATACTGACACCTTTAAGGAGTAATACTTTGGTACCTTTATACTGACACCTTTAAGGAGTAATACTGTGGTACCTTTATACTGACACCTTTAAGGAGTAACACTGACACCTTTAAGGAGTAATACTGTTGTACCTTTATACTGACACCTCTAAGGAGTAATACTGTGGTACCTTTATACTGACACCTTTAAGGAGTAACACTGACACCTTTAAGGAGTAATACTGTGGTACCTTTAAGGATTAATACTGTGGTACCTTTATACTGACACCTTTCATGAGTAATACTGTGGTACCTTTAGGGAGTAATACTGACACCTTTAAGGAGTACTATTGTGGTACCTTTATACTGACACCTTTAAGGAGTAATAATGTGGTACCTTTATACTGACACCTTTAAGGAGTAATACTGTGGTACCTTTATACTGACACCTTTAAGGAGTAATACTGTGGTACCTTTATACTGACACCTTTAAGGAGTAATACTGACACCTTTAAGGAGTAATACTGTGGTACCTTTATACTGACACCTTTAGGGAGTAATACTGTTGTACCTTTAAGGATTAATACTGTGGTACCTTTATACTGACACCTTTAAGGAGTAATACTGTGGTACCTTTATACTGACACCTTTAAGGAGTAATACTGTGGTACCTTTAAGGAGTAATACTGTGGTACCATTATACTGACACCTTTAAGGAGTAACACTGACACCTTTAAGGAGTAATACTGTGGTACCTTTATACTGACACCTTTAAGGAGTAATACTGTGGTACCTTTATACAGACACCTTTAATGAGTAATACTGTGGTACCTTTATACTGACACCTTTAAGGAGTAATACTGTGGTACCTTTATACTGACACCTTTAAGGAGTAATACTGTGGTACCTTTATACTGACACCTTTAAGGAGTAATACTGTGGTATCATTATACTGACACCTTTAAGAGGTAATACTGTGGTACCTTTAGGGAGTAATACTGTGGTACCTTTATACTGACACCTTTAAGGAGTAACACTGACACCTTTAAGGAGTAATACTGTGGTACCTTTATACTGACACCTTTAAGGAGTAATACTGTGGTACCTTTATACTGACACCTTTAAGGGGTAATACTGTGGTACCTTTATACTGGCACCTTTAAGGAGTAATACTGTGGCACCTTTATACTGACACCTTTAAGGAGTAATACTGTTGTACCTTTATACTGACACCTTTAAGGAGTACTATTGTGGTACCTTTATACTGACACCTTTAAGAAGTACTACTGTGGTACCATTATACTGACACCTTTAAGGAGTAATACTGTGGTACCTTTATACTGACACCTTTAAGGAGTAATACTGTTGTACCTTTATACTGACACCTTTAAGGAGTAATACTGTGGCACCTTTATACTGACACCTTTAAGGAGTAATACTGTGGTACCTTTAATGATTAATACTGTGGTACCTTTAAGGAGTAATACTGTGGTACCTTTATACTGACACCTTTAAGGAGTAATACTGTGGTACCTTTATACTGACACCTTTAAGGAGTAACACTGACACCTTTAAGGAGTAATACTGTTGTACCTTTATACTGACACCTCTAAGGAGTAATACTGTGGTACCTTTATACTGACACCTTTAAGGAGTAACAATGACACCTTTAAGGAGTAATACTGTTGTACCTTTATACTGACACCTCTAAGGAGTAATACTGTGGTACCTTTATACTGACACCTTTAAGGAGTAACACTGACACCTTTAAGGAGTAATACTGTGGTACCTTTATACTGACACCTTTAAGGATTAATACTGTGGTACCTTTATACTGACACCTTTAATGAGTAATACTGTGGTACCTTTATGGAGTAATACTGACACCTTTAAGGAGTACTATTGTGGTACCTTTATACTGACACCTTTAAGGAGTAATACTGTGGTACCTTTATACTGACACCTTTAAGGAGTAATACTGTGACGCCTTTATACTGACACCTTTACGGGGTAATACTGTGGTACATTTATACTGACACCTTTAAGGAGTAATACTGTGGTACCTTTATACTGACACCTTTAAGGAGTAACACTGACACATTTAAGGATTAATACTGTGGTACCTTTATACTGACACCTTTAAGGAGTAATACTGTGGTACCTTTATACTGACACCTTTAAGGAGTAATACTGTGGTACCTTTAAGGAGTAATACTGTGGTACCATTATACTGACACCTTTAAGGAGTAACACTGACACCTTTAAGGAGTAATACTGTGGTACCTTTATACTGACACCTTTAAGGAGTAATACTGTGACGCCTTTATACTGACACCTTTACGGGGTAATACTGTGGTACATTTATACTGACACCTTTAAGGAGTAATACTGTGGTACCTTTATACTGACACCTTTAAGGAGTAACACTGACACATTTAAGGATTAATACTGTGGTACCTTTATACTGACACCTTTAAGGAGTAATACTGTGGTACCTTTATACTGACACCTTTAAGGAGTAATACTGTGGTACCTTTAAGGAGTAATACTGTGGTACCATTATACTGACACCTTTAAGGAGTAACACTGACACCTTTAAGGAGTAATACTGTGGTACCTTTATACTGACACCTTTAGGGAGTAATACTGTGGTACCTTTATACTGACACCTTTAGGGAGTAATACTGTGGTACCTTTATACTGACACCTTTAAGGGGTAATTACTGTGGTACCTTTAGGGAGTAATACTGACACCTTTAAAGAGTACTATTGTGGTACCTTTATACTGACACCTTTAAGGAGTAATACTGTGGTACCTTTATACTGACACCTTTAAGGAGTAATACTGTGGTACCTTTATACTGACACCTTTAAGGAGTAACACTGACACCTTTAAGGAGTAATACTGACACCTTTAAGGAGTAATACTGTGGTACCTTTATACTGACACCTTTAGGGAGTAATACTGTTGTACCTTTATACTGACACCTTTAAGGAGTACTATTGTGGTACCTTTATACTGACACCTTTAAGGAGTAATACTGTGGTACCTTTATACTGACACCTTTAAGGAGTAATACTGTTGTACCTTTATACTGACACCTTTAAGGAGTAATACTGTGGCACCTTTATACCGACACCTTTAAGGAGTAATACTCTGGTACCTTTAATGATTAATACTGTGGTACCTTTAAGGAGTAATACTGTGGTACCTTTATACTGACACCTTTAAGGAGTAACACTGACACCTTTAAGGAGTAATACTGTGGTACCTTTATACTGACACCTTTAATGAGTAATACTGTGGTACCTTTAGGGAATAATAATGACACCTTTAAGGAGTACTATTGTGGTACCTTTATACTGACACCTTTAAGGAGTAATACTGTGGTACCTTTATACTGACACCTTTAAGGAGTAATACTGTGACGCCTTTATACTGACACCTTTAAGGGGTAATACTGTGGTACATTTATACTGACACCTTTAAGGAGTAATACTGTGGTACCTTTAGGGAGTAATACTGACACCTTTAAGGAGTACTATTGTGGTACCTTTATACTGACACCTTTAAGGAGTAATACCGTGGTACATTTATACTGACACCTTTAAGGAGTAATACTGTGGTACCTTTATACTGACACCTTTAAGAAGTAACACTGACACATTTAAGGAGTAATACTGTGGTACCTTTATACTGACACCTTTAAGGAGTAATACTGTGGTACCTTTATACTGACACCTTTAAGGAGTAATACTGTGGTACCTTTATACTGACACCTTTAAGGAGTAATACTGACACCTTTAAGGAGTAATACTGTGGTACCTTTATACTGACACCTTTAGGGAGTAATACTGTGGTACCTTTATACTGACACCTTTAGGGAGTAATACTGTGGTACCTTTATACTGACACCTTTAAGGGGTAATTACTGTGGTACCTTTAGGGAGTAATACTGACACCTTTAAGGAGTACTATTGTGGTACCTTTATACTGACACCTTTAAGGAGTAATAATGTGGTACCTTTATACTGACACCTTTAAGAGGTAATACTGTGACGCCGTTATACTGACACCTTTAAGGGGTAATACTGTGGTACCTTTATACTGACACCTTTAAGGAGTAATACTGTGGTACATTTATACTGACACCTTTAAGGAGTAATACTGTGACGCCTTTATACTGACACCTTTAAGGGGTAATACTGTGGTACATTTATACTGACACCTTTAAGGAGTAATACTGTGGCACCTTTAAGGAGTAATACTGTGGTACATTTATACTGACACCTTTAAGGAGTAATACTGTGGTACCTTTATACTGACACCTTTAAGGAGTAACACTGACACCTTTAAGGAGTAATACTGTTGTACCTTTATACTGACACCTCTAAGGAGTAATACTGTGGTACCTTTATACTGACACCTTTAAGGAGTAACACTGACACCTTTAAGGATTAATACTGTGGTACCTTTATACTGACACCTTTAAGGGGTAATACTGTGGTACCTTTATACTGACACCTTTAAGGAGTAATACTGTGGTACATTTATACTGACACCTTTAAGGAGTAATACTGTGGTACCTTTATACTGACACCTTTAAGGAGTAATACTGTGACGCCTTTATACTGACACCTTTAAGGGGTAATACTGTGGTACATTTATACTGACACCTTTAAGGAGTAATACTGTGGCACCTTTAAGGAGTAATACTGTGGTACATTTATACTGACACCTTTAAGGAGTAATACTGTGGTACCTTTATACTGACACCTTTAAGGAGTAACACTGACACCTTTAAGGAGTAATACTGTTGTACCTTTATACTGACACCTTTAAGGAGTAATACTGTGGTACCTTTATACTGACACCTTTAAGGAGTAATACTGTGGTACCTTTATACTGACACCTTTAAGGAGTAATACTGACACCTTTAAGGAGTAATACTGTGGTACCTTTATACTGACACCTTTAGGGAGTAATACTGTGGTACCTTTATACTGACACCTTTAGGGAGTAATACTGTGGTACCTTTATACTGACACCTTTAAGGGGTAATTACTGTGGTACCTTTAGGGAGTAATACTGACACCTTTAAGGAGTACTATTGTGGTACCTTTATACTGACACCTTTAAGGAGTAATAATGTGGTACCTTTATACTGACACCTTTAAGAGGTAATACTGTGACGCCGTTATACTGACACCTTTAAGGGGTAATACTGTGGTACATTTATACTGACACCTTTAAGGAGTAATACTGTGGTACCTTTATACTGACACCTTTAAGGAGTAACACTGACACCTTTAAGGAGTAATACTGTTGTACCTTTATACTGACACCTCTAAGGAGTAATACTGTGGTACCTTTATACTGACACCTTTAAGGAGTAACACTGACACCTTTAAGGATTAATACTGTGGTACCTTTATACTGACACCTTTAAGGGGTAATACTGTGGTACCTTTATACTGACACCTTTAAGGAGTAATACTGTGGTACATTTATACTGACACCTTTAAGGAGTAATACTGTGGTACCTTTATACTGACACCTTTAAGGAGTAATACTGTGACGCCTTTATACTGACACCTTTAAGGGGTAATACTGTGGTACATTTATACTGACACCTTTAAGGAGTAATACTGTGGCACCTTTAAGGAGTAATACTGTGGTACATTTATACTGACACCTTTAAGGAGTAATACTGTGGTACCTTTATACTGACACCTTTAAGGAGTAACACTGACACCTTTAAGGAGTAATACTGTTGTACCTTTATACTGACACCTCTAAGGAGTAATACTGTGGTACCTTTATACTGACACCTTTAAGGAGTAACACTGACACCTTTAAGGATTAATACTGTGGTACCTTTATACTGACACCTTTAAGGATTAATACTGTGGTACCTTTATACTGACACCTTTAAGGAGTAATACTGTGACGCCTTTATACTGACACCTTTAAGGGGTAATACTGTGGTACCTTTATACTGACACCTTTAAGGAGTAATACTGTGGTACCTTTATACTGACACCTTTAGGGAGTAATACTGTTGTACCTTTAAGGGGTAATTACTGACACCTTTAAGGAGTAACACTGACACCTTTAAGGAGTAACACTGACACCTTTAAGGAGTAATACTTTGGTACCTTTATACTGACACCTTTAGGGAGTAATACTGTGGTACCTTTATACTGACACCTTTAAGGGGTAATACTGTTGTACCTTTAAGGATTAATACTGTGGTACCTTTATACTGACACCTTTAAGGAGTAATACTGTGGTACCTTTATACTGACACCTTTAAGGAGTAATACTGACACCTTTAAGGAGTAATACTGTGGTACCTTTATACTGACACCTTTAGGGAGTAATACTGTGGTACCTTTATACTGACACCTTTAGGGAGTAATACTGTGGTACCTTTATACTGACACCTTTAAGGGGTAATTACTGTGGTACCTTTAGGGAGTAATACTGACACCTTTAAGGAGTACTATTGTGGTACCTTTATACTGACACCTTTAAGGAGTAATAATGTGGTACCTTTATACTGACACCTTTAAGAGGTAATACTGTGACGCCGTTATACTGACACCTTTAAGGGGTAATACTGTGGTACCTTTATACTGACACCTTTAAGGAGTAATACTGTGGTACATTTATACTGACACCTTTAAGGAGTAATACTGTGGTACCTTTATACTGACACCTTTAAGGAGTAATACTGTGACGCCTTTATACTGACACCTTTAAGGGGTAATACTGTGGTACATTTATACTGACACCTTTAAGGAGTAATACTGTGGCACCTTTAAGGAGTAATACTGTGGTACATTTATACTGACACCTTTAAGGAGTAATACTGTGGTACCTTTATACTGACACCTTTAAGGAGTAACACTGACACCTTTAAGGAGTAATACTGTTGTACCTTTATACTGACACCTCTAAGGAGTAATACTGTGGTACCTTTATACTGACACCTTTAAGGAGTAACACTGACACATTTAAGGATTAATACTGTGGTACCTTTATACTGACACCTTTAAGGGGTAATACTGTGGTACCTTTATACTGACACCTTTAAGGAGTAATACTGTGGTACCTTTATACTGACACCTTTAAGGAGTAATACTGTGGTACCTTTAAGGAGTAATACTGTGGTACCATTATACTGACACCTTTAAGGAGTAACACTGACACCTTTAAGGAGTAATACTGTGGTACCTTTATACTGACACCTTTAAGGAGTAATACTGTGACGCCTTTATACTGACACCTTTACGGGGTAATACTGTGGTACATTTATACTGACACCTTTAAGGAGTAATACTGTGGTACCTTTATACTGACACCTTTAAGGAGTAACACTGACACATTTAAGGATTAATACTGTGGTACCTTTATACTGACACCTTTAAGGAGTAATACTGTGGTACCTTTATACTGACACCTTTAAGGAGTAATACTGTGGTACCTTTAAGGAGTAATACTGTGGTACCATTATACTGACACCTTTAAGGAGTAACACTGACACCTTTAAGGAGTAATACTGTGGTACCTTTATACTGACACCTTTAGGGAGTAATACTGTGGTACCTTTATACTGACACCTTTAGGGAGTAATACTGTGGTACCTTTATACTGACACCTTTAAGGGGTAATTACTGTGGTACCTTTAGGGAGTAATACTGACACCTTTAAAGAGTACTATTGTGGTACCTTTATACTGACACCTTTAAGGAGTAATACTGTGGTACCTTTATACTGACACCTTTAAGGAGTAATACTGTGGTACCTTTATACTGACACCTTTAAGGAGTAACACTGACACCTTTAAGGAGTAATACTGACACCTTTAAGGAGTAATACTGTGGTACCTTTATACTGACACCTTTAGGGAGTAATACTGTTGTACCTTTATACTGACACCTTTAAGGAGTACTATTGTGGTACCTTTATACTGACACCTTTAAGGAGTAATACTGTGGTACCTTTATACTGACACCTTTAAGGAGTAATACTGTTGTACCTTTATACTGACACCTTTAAGGAGTAATACTGTGGCACCTTTATACCGACACCTTTAAGGAGTAATACTCTGGTACCTTTAATGATTAATACTGTGGTACCTTTAAGGAGTAATACTGTGGTACCTTTATACTGACACCTTTAAGGAGTAACACTGACACCTTTAAGGAGTAATACTGTGGTACCTTTATACTGACACCTTTAATGAGTAATACTGTGGTACCTTTAGGGAATAATAATGACACCTTTAAGGAGTACTATTGTGGTACCTTTATACTGACACCTTTAAGGAGTAATACTGTGGTACCTTTATACTGACACCTTTAAGGAGTAATACTGTGACGCCTTTATACTGACACCTTTAAGGGGTAATACTGTGGTACATTTATACTGACACCTTTAAGGAGTAATACTGTGGTACCTTTAGGGAGTAATACTGACACCTTTAAGGAGTACTATTGTGGTACCTTTATACTGACACCTTTAAGGAGTAATACCGTGGTACATTTATACTGACACCTTTAAGGAGTAATACTGTGGTACCTTTATACTGACACCTTTAAGAAGTAACACTGACACATTTAAGGAGTAATACTGTGGTACCTTTATACTGACACCTTTAAGGAGTAATACTGTGGTACCTTTATACTGACACCTTTAAGGAGTAATACTGTGGTACCTTTATACTGACACCTTTAAGGAGTAATACTGACACCTTTAAGGAGTAATACTGTGGTACCTTTATACTGACACCTTTAGGGAGTAATACTGTGGTACCTTTATACTGACACCTTTAGGGAGTAATACTGTGGTACCTTTATACTGACACCTTTAAGGGGTAATTACTGTGGTACCTTTAGGAGTAATACTGACACCTTTAAGGAGTACTATTGTGGTACCTTTATACTGACACCTTTAAGGAGTAATAATGTGGTACCTTTATACTGACACCTTTAAGAGGTAATACTGTGACGCCGTTATACTGACACCTTTAAGGGGTAATACTGTGGTACCTTTATACTGACACCTTTAAGGAGTAATACTGTGGTACATTTATACTGACACCTTTAAGGAGTAATACTGTGACGCCTTTATACTGACACCTTTAAGGGGTAATACTGTGGTACATTTATACTGACACCTTTAAGGAGTAATACTGTGGCACCTTTAAGGAGTAATACTGTGGTACATTTATACTGACACCTTTAAGGAGTAATACTGTGGTACCTTTATACTGACACCTTTAAGGAGTAACACTGACACCTTTAAGGAGTAATACTGTTGTACCTTTATACTGACACCTCTAAGGAGTAATACTGTGGTACCTTTATACTGACACCTTTAAGGAGTAACACTGACACCTTTAAGGATTAATACTGTGGTACCTTTATACTGACACCTTTAAGGGGTAATACTGTGGTACCTTTATACTGACACCTTTAAGGAGTAATACTGTGGTACATTTATACTGACACCTTTAAGGAGTAATACTGTGGTACCTTTATACTGACACCTTTAAGGAGTAATACTGTGACGCCTTTATACTGACACCTTTAAGGGGTAATACTGTGGTACATTTATACTGACACCTTTAAGGAGTAATACTGTGGCACCTTTAAGGAGTAATACTGTGGTACATTTATACTGACACCTTTAAGGAGTAATACTGTGGTACCTTTATACTGACACCTTTAAGGAGTAACACTGACACCTTTAAGGAGTAATACTGTTGTACCTTTATACTGACACCTTTAAGGAGTAATACTGTGGTACCTTTATACTGACACCTTTAAGGAGTAATACTGTGGTACCTTTATACTGACACCTTTAAGGAGTAATACTGACACCTTTAAGGAGTAATACTGTGGTACCTTTATACTGACACCTTTAGGGAGTAATACTGTGGTACCTTTATACTGACACCTTTAGGGAGTAATACTGTGGTACCTTTATACTGACACCTTTAAGGGGTAATACTGTGGTACCTTTAATACTGTTGTACCTTTATACTGACACCTTAAGGAGTAATACTGTGGTACCTTTATACTGACACCTTTAAGGAGTAACACTGACACCTTTAAGGATTAATACTGTGGTGACACCTTTAAGGGGTAATACTGTGGTACCTTTATACTGACACCTTTAAGGGGTAATACTGTGGTACCTTTATACTGACACCTTTAAGGAGTAATACTGTGGTACCTTTATACTGACACCTTTAAGGAGTAACACTGACACCTTTAAGGAGTAATACTGTGGTACCTTTATACTGACACCTTTAAGGAGTAATACTGTGGTACCTTTATACTGACACCTTTAAGGGTAATACTGTGGTACATTTATACTGACACCTTTACTGTGGTACCTTTATACTGACACCTTTAAGGATTAATACTGTGGTACCTTTATACTGACACCTTTAAGGAGTAATACTGTGGTACCTTTATACTGACACCTTTAAGGAGTAATACTGTGGTACACCTTTAAGGAGTAATACTGTGGTACCTTTATACTGACACCTTTAAGGAGTAACACTGACACCTTTAAGGAGTAATACTGTGGTACCTTTATACTGACACCTTTAGGGAGTAATACTGTGGTACCTTTATACTGACACCTTTAGGGAGTAATACTGTGGTACCTTTATACTGACACCTTTAAGGGTAATTACTGTGGTACCTTTATACTGACACCTTTAAAGAGTAATATTGTGGTACCTTTATACTGACACCTTTAAGGAGTAATACTGTGGTACCTTTATACTGACACCTTTAAGGAGTAATACTGTGGTACCTTTATACTGACACCTTTAAGGAGTAATACTGACACCTTTAAGGAGTAATACTGACACCTTTAAGGAGTAATACTGTGGTACCTTTATACTGACACCTTTAGGGAGTAATACTGTTGTACCTTTATACTGACACCTTTAAGGAGTACTATTGTGGTACCTTTATACTGACACCTTTAAGGAGTAATACTGTGGTACCTTTATACTGACACCTTTAAGGAGTAATACTGTTGTACCTTTATACTGACACCTTTAAGGAGTAATACTGTGGTACCTTTATACTGACACCTTTAAGGAGTAATACTCTGGTACCTTTAATGATTAATACTGTGGTACCTTTAAGGAGTAATACTATACTTTATACTGACACCTTTAAGGAGTAACACTGACACCTTTAAGGAGTAATACTGTGGTACCTTTATACTGACACCTTTAATGAGTAATACTGTGGTACCTTTAGGGAATAATAATGACACCTTTAAGGAGTACTATTGTGGTACCTTTATACTGACACCTTTAAGGAGTAATACTGTGGTACCTTTATACTGACACCTTTAAGGAGTAATACTGTGACGCCTTTATACTGACACCTTTAAGGGGTAATACTGTGGTACATTTATACTGACACCTTTAAGGAGTAATACTGTGGTACCTTTAGGGAGTAATACTGACACCTTTAAGGAGTACTATTGTGGTACCTTTATACTGACACCTTTAAGGAGTAATACCGTGGTACATTTATACTGACACCTTTAAGGAGTAATACTGTGGTACCTTTATACTGACACCTTTAAGAAGTAACACTGACACATTTAAGGAGTAATACTGTGGTACCTTTATACTGACACCTTTAAGGAGTAATACTGTGGTACCTTTATACTGACACCTTTAAGGAGTAATACTGTGGTACCTTTATACTGACACCTTTAAGGAGTAATACTGACACCTTTAAGGAGTAATACTGTGGTACCTTTATACTGACACCTTTAGGGAGTAATACTGTGGTACCTTTATACTGACACCTTTAGGGAGTAATACTGTGGTACCTTTATACTGACACCTTTAAGGGGTAATTACTGTGGTACCTTTAGGGAGTAATACTGACACCTTTAAGGAGTACTATTGTGGTACCTTTATACTGACACCTTTAAGGAGTAATAATGTGGTACCTTTATACTGACACCTTTAAGAGGTAATACTGTGACGCCGTTATACTGACACCTTTAAGGGGTAATACTGTGGTACCTTTATACTGACACCTTTAAGGAGTAATACTGTGGTACATTTATACTGACACCTTTAAGGAGTAATACTGTGACGCCTTTATACTGACACCTTTAAGGGGTAATACTGTGGTACATTTATACTGACACCTTTAAGGAGTAATACTGTGGCACCTTTAAGGAGTAATACTGTGGTACATTTATACTGACACCTTTAAGGAGTAATACTGTGGTACCTTTATACTGACACCTTTAAGGAGTAACACTGACACCTTTAAGGAGTAATACTGTTGTACCTTTATACTGACACCTCTAAGGAGTAATACTGTGGTACCTTTATACTGACACCTTTAAGGAGTAACACTGACACCTTTAAGGATTAATACTGTGGTACCTTTATACTGACACCTTTAAGGGGTAATACTGTGGTACCTTTATACTGACACCTTTAAGGAGTAATACTGTGGTACATTTATACTGACACCTTTAAGGAGTAATACTGTGGTACCTTTATACTGACACCTTTAAGGAGTAATACTGTGACGCCTTTATACTGACACCTTTAAGGGGTAATACTGTGGTACATTTATACTGACACCTTTAAGGAGTAATACTGTGGCACCTTTAAGGAGTAATACTGTGGTACATTTATACTGACACCTTTAAGGAGTAATACTGTGGTACCTTTATACTGACACCTTTAAGGAGTAACACTGACACCTTTAAGGAGTAATACTGTTGTACCTTTATACTGACACCTTTAAGGAGTAATACTGTGGTACCTTTATACTGACACCTTTAAGGAGTAATACTGTGGTACCTTTATACTGACACCTTTAAGGAGTAATACTGACACCTTTAAGGAGTAATACTGTGGTACCTTTATACTGACACCTTTAGGGAGTAATACTGTGGTACCTTTATACTGACACCTTTAGGGAGTAATACTGTGGTACCTTTATACTGACACCTTTAAGGGGTAATTACTGTGGTACCTTTAGGGAGTAATACTGACACCTTTAAGGAGTACTATTGTGGTACCTTTATACTGACACCTTTAAGGAGTAATAATGTGGTACCTTTATACTGACACCTTTAAGAGGTAATACTGTGACGCCCTTTAAGTTATACTGACACCTTTAAGGGGTAATACTGTGGTACATTTATACTGACACCTTTAAGGAGTAATACTGTGGTACCTTTATACTGACACCTTTAAGGAGTAACACTGACACCTTTAAGGAGTAATACTGTTGTACCTTTATACTGACACCTTTAAGGAGTAATACTGTGGTACCTTTATACTGACACCTTTAAGGAGTAACACTGACACCTTTAAGGATTAATACTGTGGTACCTTTATACTGACACCTTTAAGGGGTAATACTGTGGTACCTTTATACTGACACCTTTAAGGAGTAATACTGTGGTACATTTATACTGACACCTTTAAGGAGTAATACTGTGGTACCTTTATACTGACACCTTTAAGGAGTAATACTGTGACGCCTTTATACTGACACCTTTAAGGGGTAATACTGTGGTACATTTATACTGACACCTTTAAGGAGTAATACTGTGGCACCTTTAAGGAGTAATACTGTGGTACATTTATACTGACACCTTTAAGGAGTAATACTGTGGTACCTTTATACTGACACCTTTAAGGAGTAACACTGACACCTTTAAGGAGTAATACTGTTGTACCTTTATACTGACACCTCTAAGGAGTAATACTGTGGTACCTTTATACTGACACCTTTAAGGAGTAACACTGACACCTTTAAGGATTAATACTGTGGTACCTTTATACTGACACCTTTAAGGAGTAATACTGTGACGCCTTTATACTGACACCTTTAAGGGGTAATACTGTGGTACCTTTATACTGACACCTTTAAGGAGTAATACTGTGGTACCTTTATACTGACACCTTTAGGGAGTAATACTGTTGTACCTTTAAGGGGTAATTACTGACACCTTTAAGGAGTAACACTGACACCTTTAAGGAGTAACACTGACACCTTTAAGGAGTAATACTTTGGTACCTTTATACTGACACCTTTAGGGAGTAATACTGTGGTACCTTTATACTGACACCTTTAAGGGGTAATACTGTTGTACCTTTAAGGATTAATACTGTGGTACCTTTATACTGACACCTTTAAGGAGTAATACTGTGGTACCTTTATACTGACACCTTTAAGGAGTAATACTGACACCTTTAAGGAGTAATACTGTGGTACCTTTATACTGACACCTTTAGGGAGTAATACTGTGGTACCTTTATACTGACACCTTTAGGGAGTAATACTGTGGTACCTTTATACTGACACCTTTAAGGGGTAATTACTGTGGTACCTTTAGGGAGTAATACTGACACCTTTAAGGAGTACTATTGTGGTACCTTTATACTGACACCTTTAAGGAGTAATAATGTGGTACCTTTATACTGACACCTTTAAGAGGTAATACTGTGACGCCGTTATACTGACACCTTTAAGGGGTAATACTGTGGTACCTTTATACTGACACCTTTAAGGAGTAATACTGTGGTACATTTATACTGACACCTTTAAGGAGTAATACTGTGGTACCTTTATACTGACACCTTTAAGGAGTAATACTGTGACGCCTTTATACTGACACCTTTAAGGGGTAATACTGTGGTACATTTATACTGACACCTTTAAGGAGTAATACTGTGGCACCTTTAAGGAGTAATACTGTGGTACATTTATACTGACACCTTTAAGGAGTAATACTGTGGTACCTTTATACTGACACCTTTAAGGAGTAACACTGACACCTTTAAGGAGTAATACTGTTGTACCTTTATACTGACACCTCTAAGGAGTAATACTGTGGTACCTTTATACTGACACCTTTAAGGAGTAACACTGACACCTTTAAGGATTAATACTGTGGTACCTTTATACTGACACCTTTAAGGGGTAATACTGTGGTACCTTTATACTGACACCTTTAAGGAGTAATACTGTGGTACATTTATACTGACACCTTTAAGGAGTAATACTGTGGTACCTTTATACTGACACCTTTAAGGAGTAATACTGTGACGCCTTTATACTGACACCTTTAAGGGGTAATACTGTGGTACATTTATACTGACACCTTTAAGGAGTAATACTGTGGCACCTTTAAGGAGTAATACTGTGGTACATTTATACTGACACCTTTAAGGAGTAATACTGTGGTACCTTTATACTGACACCTTTAAGGAGTAACACTGACACCTTTAAGGAGTAATACTGTTGTACCTTTATACTGACACCTCTAAGGAGTAATACTGTGGTACCTTTATACTGACACCTTTAAGGAGTAACACTGACACCTTTAAGGATTAATACTGTGGTACCTTTATACTGACACCTTTAAGGAGTAATACTGTGACATACTGACACCTTTAAGGGGTAATACTGTGGTACCTTTATACTGACACCTTTAAGGAGTAATACTGTGGTACCTTTATACTGACACCTTTAGGGAGTAATACTGTTGTACCTTTAAGGGGTAATTACTGACACCTTTAAGGAGTAACACTGACACCTTTAAGGAGTAACACTGACACCTTTAAGGAGTAATACTTTGGTACCTTTATACTGACACCTTTAGGGAGTAATACTGTGGTACCTTTATACTGACACCTTTAAGGGGTAATACTGTTGTACCTTTAAGGATTAATACTGTGGTACCTTTATACTGACACCTTTAAGGAGTAATACTGTGGTACCTTTATACTGACACCTTTAAGGAGTAATACTGACACCTTTAAGGAGTAATACTGTGGTACCTTTATACTGACACCTTTAGGGAGTAATACTGTGGTACCTTTATACTGACACCTTTAGGGAGTAATACTGTGGTACCTTTATACTGACACCTTTAAGGGGTAATTACTGTGGTACCTTTAGGGAGTAATACTGACACCTTTAAGGAGTACTATTGTGGTACCTTTATACTGACACCTTTAAGGAGTAACACTGACACCTTTAAGGAGTAATACTGACACCTTTAAGGAGTAATACTGACACCTTTAAGGAGTAATACTGTGGTACCTTAATACTGACACCTTTAAGGAGTAACACTGACACCTTTAAGGAGTAATACTGACACCTTTAAGGAGTAATACTGTGGTACCTTTATACTGACACCTTTAGGGAGTAATACTGTTGTACCTTTAAGGATTAATACTGTGGTACCTTTATACTGACACCTTTAGGGAGTAATACTGTTGTACCTTTAAGGGGTAATTACTGTGGTACCTTTAGGGAGTAATACTGACACCTTTAAGGAGTACTATTGTGGTACCTTTATACTGACACCTTTAAGGAGTAATACTGACACCTTTAAGGAGTAATACTGTGGTACATTTATACTGACACCTTTAAGGAGTAATACTGTGGAGCCTTTATACTGACACCTTTAAGGAGTAATACTGTGGTACCTTTATACTGACACCTTTAAGGAGTAATACTGTGGTACCTTTAAGGAGTAATACTGTGGTACCATTATACTGACACCTTTAAGGAGTAACACTGACACCTTTAAGGAGTAATACTGTGGTACCTTTATACTGACACCTTTAAGGAGTAATACTGTGGTACCTTTATACAGACACCTTTAATGAGTAATACTGTGGTACCTTTATACTGACACCTTTAAGGAGTAATACTGTGGTACCTTTATACTGACACCTTTAAGGAGTAATACTGTGGTACCTTTATACTGACACCTTTAAGGAGTAATACTGTGGTATCATTATACTGACACCTTTAAGAGGTAATACTGTGGTACCTTTAGGAGTAATACTGTGGTACCTTTATACTGACACCTTTAAGGAGTAACACTGACACCTTTAAGGAGTAATACTGTGGTACCTTTATACTGACACCTTTAAGGAGTAATACTGTGGTACCTTTATACTGACACCTTTAAGGGGTAATACTGTGGTACCTTTATACTGGCACCTTTAAGGAGTAATACTGTGGCACCTTTATACTGACACCTTTAAGGAGTAATACTGTTGTACCTTTATACTGACACCTTTAAGGAGTAATACTGTGGCACCTTTATACTGACACCTTTAAGGAGTAATACTGTGGTACCTTTAATGATTAATACTGTGGTACCTTTAAGGAGTAATACTGTGGTGCCTTTATACTGACACCTTTAAGGAGTAATACTGTGGTACCTTTATACTGACACCTTTAAGGAGTAACACTGACACCTTTAAGGAGTAATACTGTTGTACCTTTATACTGACACCTCTAAGGAGTAATACTGTGGTACCTTTATACTGACACCTTTAAGGAGTAACAATGACACCTTTAAGGAGTAATACTGTTGTACCTTTATACTGACACCTCTAAGGAGTAATACTGTGGTACCTTTATACTGACACCTTTAAGGAGTAACACTGACACCTTTAAGGAGTAATACTGTGGTACCTTTATACTGACACCTTTAAGGAGTAATACTGTGGTACCTTTAAGGATTAATACTGTGGTACCTTTATACTGACACCTTTAATGAGTAATACTGTGGTACCTTTAGGGAGTAATACTGACACCTTTAAGGAGTACTATTGTGGTACCTTTATACTGACACCTTTAAGGAGTAATACTGTGGTACCTTTATACTGACACCTTTAAGGAGTAATACTGTGACGCCTTTATACTGACACCTTTACGGGGTAATACTGTGGTACATTTATACTGACACCTTTAAGGAGTAATACTGTGGTACCTTTATACTGACACCTTTAAGGAGTAACACTGACACCTTTAAGGAGTAATACTGTGGTACCTTTATACTGACACCTTTAAGGAGTAATACTGTGGTACCTTTATACTGACACCTTTAAGGAGTAATACTGTGGTACCTTTAAGGAGTAATACTGTGGTACCATTATACTGACACCTTTAAGGAGTAACACTGACACCTTTAAGGAGTAATACTGTGGTACCTTTATACTGACACCTTTAGGGAGTAATACTGTGGTACCTTTATACTGACACCTTTAGGGAGTAATACTGTGGTACCTTTATACTGACACCTTTAAGGGGTAATTACTGTGGTACCTTTAGGGAGTAATACTGACACCTTTAAAGAGTACTATTGTGGTACCTTTATACTGACACCTTTAAGGAGTAATACTGTGGTACCTTTATACTGACACCTTTAAGGAGTAATACTGTGGTACCTTTATACTGACACCTTTAAGGAGTAATACTGTGGTACCTTTATACTGACACCTTTAAGGAGTAACACTGACACCTTTAAGGAGTAATACTGACACCTTTAAGGAGTAATACTGTGGTACCTTTATACTGACACCTTTAGGGAGTAATACTGTTGTACCTTTATACTGACACCTTTAAGGAGTACTATTGTGGTACCTTTATACTGACACCTTTAAGGAGTAATACTGTGGTACCTTTATACTGACACCTTTAAGGAGTAATACTGTTGTACCTTTATACTGACACCTTTAAGGAGTAATACTGTGGCACCTTTATACTGACACCTTTAAGGAGTAATACTCTGGTACCTTTAATGATTAATACTGTGGTACCTTTAAGGAGTAATACTGTGGTACCTTTATACTGACACCTTTAAGGAGTAACACTGACACCTTTAAGGAGTAATACTGTGGTACCTTTATACTGACACCTTTAATGAGTAATACTGTGGTACCTTTAGGGAGTAATACTGACACCTTTAAGGAGTACTATTGTGGTACCTTTATACTGACACCTTTAAGGAGTAATACTGTGGTACCTTTATACTGACACCTTTAAGGAGTAATACTGTGACGCCTTTATACTGACACCTTTAAGGGGTAATACTGTGGTACATTTATACTGACACCTTTAAGGAGTAATACTGTGGTACCTTTAGGGAGTAATACTGACACCTTTAAGGAGTACTATTGTGGTACCTTTATACTGACACCTTTAAGGAGTAATACCGTGGTACATTTATACTGACACCTTTAAGGAGTAATACTGTGGTACCTTTATACTGACACCTTTAAGAAGTAACACTGACACATTTAAGGAGTAATACTGTGGTACCTTTATACTGACACCTTTAAGGAGTAATACTGTGGTACCTTTATACTGACACCTTTAAGGAGTAATACTGTGGTACCTTTATACTGACACCTTTAAGGAGTAATACTGACACCTTTAAGGAGTAATACTGTGGTACCTTTATACTGACACCTTTAGGGAGTAATACTGTGGTACCTTTATACTGACACCTTTAGGGAGTAATACTGTGGTACCTTTATACTGACACCTTTAAGGGGTAATTACTGTGGTACCTTTAGGGAGTAATACTGACACCTTTAAGGAGTACTATTGTGGTACCTTTATACTGACACCTTTAAGGAGTAATACTGTGGTACCTTTATACTGACACCTTTAAGAGGTAATACTGTGACGCCGTTATACTGACACCTTTAAGGGGTAATACTGTGGTACCTTTATACTGACACCTTTAAGGAGTAATACTGTGGTACATTTATACTGACACCTTTAAGGAGTAATACTGTGGTACCTTTATACTGACACCTTTAAGGAGTAATACTGTGACGCCTTTATACTGACACCTTTAAGGGGTAATACTGTGGTACATTTATACTGACACCTTTAAGGAGTAATACTGTGGCACCTTTAAGGAGTAATACTGTGGTACATTTATACTGACACCTTTAAGGAGTAATACTGTGGTACCTTTATACTGACACCTTTAAGGGGTAATACTGACACCTTTAAGGAGTAATACTGTTGTACCTTTATACTGACACCTCTAAGGAGTAATACTGTGGTACCTTTATACTGACACCTTTAAGGAGTAACACTGACACCTTTAAGGAGTAATACTGTTGTACCTTTATACTGACACCTCTAAGGAGTAATACTGTGGTACCTTTATACTGACACCTTTAAGGAGTAACACTGACACCTTTAAGGAGTAATACTGTGGTACCTTTATACTGACACCTTTAAGGAGTAACACTGACACCTTTAAGGAGTAATACTGTTGTACCTTTATACTGACACCTTTAAGGAGTAATACTGTGACGCCTTTATACTGACACCTTTAAGGGGTAATACTGTGGTACCTTTATACTGACACCTTTAAGGAGTAATACTGTGGTACCTTTATACTGACACCTTTAGGGAGTAATACTGTTGTACCTTTAAGGGGTAATTACTGACACCTTTAAGGAGTAACACTGACACCTTTAAGGAGTAATACTTTGGTACCTTTATACTGACACCTTTAGGGAGTAATACTGTGGTACCTTTATACTGACACCTTTAAGGGGTAATACTGTTGTACCTTTAAGGATTAATACTGTGGTACCTTTATACTGACACCTTTAAGGAGTAATACTGTGGTACCTTTATACTGACACCTTTAAGGAGTAATACTGACACCTTTAAGGAGTAATACTGTGGTACCTTTATACTGACACCTTTAGGGAGTAATACTGTGGTACCTTTATACTGACACCTTTAGGGAGTAATACTGTGGTACCTTTATACTGACACCTTTAAGGGGTAATTACTGTGGTACCTTTAGGGAGTAATACTGACACCTTTAAGGAGTACTATTGTGGTACCTTTATACTGACACCTTTAAGGAGTAACACTGACACCTTTAAGGAGTAATACTGACACCTTTAAGGAGTAATACTGTGGAGCCTTTATACTGACACCTTTAAGGAGTAATACTGTGGTACCTTTATACTGACACCTTTAAGGAGTAATACTGTGGTACCGTTACACTGACACCTTTAAGGAGTAATACTGACACCTTTAAGGAGTAATACTGTGGTACCTTTATACTGACACCTTTAGGGAGTAATACTGTTGTACCTTTAAGGATTAATACTGTGGTACCTTTATACTGACACCTTTAGGGAGTAATACTGTTGTACCTTTAAGGGGTAATTAATGTGGTACCTTTAGGGAGTAATACTGTGGTACCTTTATACTGACACCTTTAAGGAGTAATACTGACACCTTTAAGGAGTAATACTGTGGTACCTTTATACTGACACCTTTAAGGAGTAATACTGTGGTACCTTTATACTGACACCTTTAAGGAGTAATACTGACACCTTTAAGGAGTAATACTGTGGTACCTTTATACTGACACCTTTAGGGAGTAATACTGTGGTACCTTTATACTGACACCTTTAGGGAGTAATACTGTGGTACCTTTATACTGACACCTTTAAGGGGTAATTACTGTGGTACCTTTAGGGAGTAATACTGACACCTTTAAGGAGTACTATTGTGGTACCTTTATACTGACACCTTTAAGGAGTAACACTGACACCTTTAAGGAGTAATACTGTGGTACCTTAATACTGACACCTTTAAGGAGTAATACTGACACCTTTAAGGAGTAATACTGTGGTACCTTTATACTGACACCTTTAGGGAGTAATACTGTTGTACCTTTAAGGATTAATACTGTGGTACCTTTATACTGACACCTTTAGGGAGTAATACTGTTGTACCTTTAAGGGGTAATTACTGTGGTACCTTTAGGGAGTAATACTGACACCTTTAAGGAGTAATACTGTGGTACATCTATACTGACACCTTTAAGGAGTAATACTGCCACCTTTAAGGAGTAATACTGTGGTACCTTTATACTGACACCTTTAAGGAGTAACACTGACACCTTTAAGGAGTAATACTGTGGAGCCTTTATACTGACACCTTTAAGGAGTAATACTGTGGTACCTTTATACTGACACCTTTAAGGAGTAATACTGTGGTACCTTTATACTGACACCTTTAAGGAGTAATACTGTGGAGCCTTTATACTGACACCTTTAAGGAGTAATACTGTGGAGCCTTTATACTGACACCTTTAAGGAGTAATACTGTGGTACCTTTATACTGACACCTTTAAGGAGTAATACTGTGGTACCGTTACACTGACACCTTTAAGGAGTAATACTGACACCTTTAAGGAGTAATACTGTGGTACCTTTATACTGACACCTTTAGGGAGTAATACTGTTGTACCTTTAAGGATTAATACTGTGGTACCTTTATACTGACACCTTTAGGGAGTAATACTGTGGTACCTTTATACTGACACCTTTAAGGAGTAATACTGACACCTTTAAGGAGTAATACTGCCACCTTTAAGGAGTAATACTGTGGTACCTTTATACTGACACCTTTAAGGAGTAACACTGACACCTTTAAGGAGTAATACTGTGGAGCCTTTATACTGACACCTTTAAGGAGTAATACTGTGGTACCTTTATACTGACACCTTTAAGGAGTAATACTGTGGTACCTTTATACTGACACCTTTAAGGAGTAATACTGTGGTACCTTTATACTGACACCTTTAAGGAGTAATACTGTGGCAACTTTATACTGACACCTTTACATTTAAATTCAGGCTGTAACACAAAATGTATACTTTCTGAAGGCACTGTAGATGTCTGTCATTATAGATATACTAGACAGGACTGACTGAGCTAACTATAACTAGATGGCTCAGTCAGTCCTATATCTATGATCTTCTATCAGAGAAACTGTTGATTAAAAGAGATCTATAAAACATGTGTCTGTGTGAGTAAACAAACACAGTGAGCTCAAAGTATTGGAACACGTTGTTGTTGTTGTTGTTTAGGCTCTGTACTCCACCACGTTGATACAATGACTGAGGTTAAAGTGCAGAATGTCAGATTTAATTTGAGGCTATTCCCGTCCATATCAGGTGAAACATTTAGAAATTACAGCATTTTTGTACATATTCCCCCCCATTTTAGGGGACCAAAAGCATTGGGAAAAATTCACTTGTGTAGTACATCAGTCAAATGTTTAGTATTTGGTCCCATATTCTTAGCACTCAATAACTACATCAAGCTTGTAACTTTACAAACGTGTTGGATGTATTTCCTGTTTGTTTTGGTTGTGTTTCAGATTATGTTGTGCACAACAACAAAAATATGTCACTGTCCCAATACTTTTGGCCCTCACTGTATAATAACAAGATATTGAAAACATACAGTACATTTCCTGAACATAAATGATTTAAGGTCTATGTGTGATTATATTTTAGCGTGTGTGTGTGAGGCCAGTCAGTGTTCTGAGTCGAGGTGGCAGCGTTGCGTTGGCGTCTCGGTGCCAGCGGGGGGAGGTGGCGAGGGAAGGCGGGGTTAGAACACTCAGCGCCACGCTCGGAAGTTTCAGCAGCGACCATAACTCCTCCCCTCTGGTCACTACGGCGACAACATCCTCCTCACTGCCACACCAGGAGACTGCTCCGCTACGAAGCTTAGAGAGGAACAGAGAAACCCTACACACACACACACACACACACACACACACACACACACGAACGGCTGTAGTGACTGGCTGTAGTGTGTGTAATTTGTGACTGTAGCCTGTAGGCCTGATGGCTGCATGGTGCAGTAGGACTGATGGCTGCATGGTACAGTAGGTAGGGAGCTACTACAGCAGTGAGCCTGTAGGCCTGATGGCTGCATGGTACAGTAGGTAGGGAGCTACTACAGCAGTGAGCCTGTAGGCCTGATGGCTGCATGGTACAGTAGGTAGGGAGCTACTACAGCAGTGAGCCTGTAGGCCTGATGGCTGCATGGTACAGTAGGTAGGGAGCTACTACAGCAGTGAGCCTGTAGGCCTGATGGCTGCATGGTACAGTAGGTAGGGAGCTACTACAGCAGTGAGCCTGTAGGCCTGATGGCTGCATGGTACAGTAGGTAGGGAGCTACTACAGCAGTGAGCCTGTAGGCCTGATGGCTGCATGGTGCAGTAGGTAGGGAGCTACTACAGCAGTGAGCCTGTAGGCCTGATGGCTGCATGGTACAGTAGGTAGGGAGCTACTACAGCAGTGAGCCTGTAGGCCTGATGGCTGCATGGTACAGTAGGTAGGGAGCTACTACAGCAGTGAGCCTGTAGGCCTGATGGCTGCATGGTACAGTAGGTAGGGAGCTACTACAGCAGTGAGCCTGTAGGCCTGATGGCTGCATGGTGCAGTAGGTAGGGAGCTACTTGAGCGACTTGAAGTTCCATTTCAAACCTATAATGCAACACTCTGAAAGCCCATTGTGTGTGTGTTACCTGGGTATGAGGTCGTGGGAATGGGAAGCCCATTGTATGTGTGTGTGTTACCTGGGTATGAGGTCGTGGGAATGGGAAGCCCATTGTGTGTGTGTGTGTGTTACCTGGGTATGAGGTCGTGGGAATGGGAAGCCCATTGTGTGTGTGTGTGTGTTACCTGGGTATGAGGTCGTGGGAACGAGAAACCCATTGTGTGTGTGTGTGTTACCTGGGTATGAGGTCGTGGGAACGGGAAGCCCATTGTGTGTGTGTGTGTTACCTGGGTATGAGGTCGTGGGAACGGGAAGCCAGTTTAGCGAGCGCGCTCAGTAAGGAGGTAACCACCCTGGGGGAGGGGCTTCCAGAGGAAGTGATCTCGAAGAGGACTGCCTCCAATGCCTCGAAACAGGAAGTAACCAGATCCACGGAACACCGAGAGTCAAATGACACCGACAGGTACTCACCTAGCACCCACACCTAGCACGCACACACAGACACACAAAGGCACACAGTCACACACAGTCACACACAGACACACAAAGGCACACAAAGGCACACAGGCACACACAGGCACACACACAGTCTCGATCTGTCACCAAGTGTCTGTAAAGGTTTCTCTAGTGTGAGTATGTATAGCATAGTGTGTGTAGTGTGTATAGTATATTGTTTATATCAGTGTGAATATCAGTGTGTATAGTATAGTGTGTATATCAGTGTGTATAGCATAGTGTGTGTAGTGTGTATAGTAGAGTGTGTATAGTATATTGTTTATATCAGTGTGAATATCAGTGTGTATAGTATAGTGTGTATATCAGTGTGTATAGTATAGTGTGTATATCAGTGTATAGTATAGTGTGTATATCAGTGTGTATATCAGTGTGTATAGCATAGTGTGTGTAGTGTGTATAGTATATTGTTTATATCAGTGTGAATATCAGTGTGTATAGTATAGTGTGTATATCAGTGTGTATAGTAGTGTGTATATCAGTGTGTATAGTATAGTGTGTATAGTATAGTGTGTATAGTATAGTGTGTATATCAGTGTGTATAGTATAGTGTGTATATCAGTGTGTATAGTATAGTGTGTATATCAGTGTGTATAGTATAGTGTGTATATCAGTGTGTATAGTATAGTGTGTATATCAGTGTGTATAGTATAGTGTGTATATCAGTGTGTATAGTATAGTGTGTATATCAGTGTGTATAGTATAGTGTGTATATCAGTGTGTATAGTATAGTGTGTATATCAGTGTGTATAGTATAGTGTGTATATCAGTGTGTATAGTATAGTGTGTATATCAGTGTGTATAGTAGAGTGTGTATAGTATATTGTTTATATCATAGTGTGAATATCAGTGTGTATAGTATAGTGTGTATAGTATAGTGTGTATATCAGTGTGTATAGTATATTGTGTATAGTATAGTGTGTATATTCGTGTGTGAAAACCTTGTGAAGACTTACAGAAAATGTTTGACCTCTGTCATTGCCAACAAAGTAACAAAGTATTGAGATAAACTGTTGTTATTGACCAAATACTTATTTTCCACCATAATTTGCAAATAAATTCTTTAAAAATCCTAAATCCTGTCATAGCTTAAGTGTACCTATGATGAAAATTACAGGCCTCTCTCATATTTTTAAGTGGGAGAACTTGCACAATTGGTGGCTGACTAAATACTTTTTTGCCCCACTGTATATAGTATATAGTTCTCACCACATGTGTGTATATTATAGTGTATATTATATAGTTCTCACCACATGTGTGTATATTATAGTATATAGTATATAGTTCTCACCACATGTGTGTATATTATAGTATATATTATATAGTTCTCACCACGTGTGTATATTATAGTGTATAGTATATAGTTCTCACCACATGTGTGTATAGTATATAGTATTATAGTGTATAGTATATAGTTCTCACCACATGTGTGTATATTATAGTGTATATTATATAGTTCTCACCACGTGTGTATATTATAGTGTATAGTTCTCACCACATGTGTGTATATTATAGTGTATAGTATATAGTTTTCACCACATGTGTGTATATTATAGTGTATAGTATATAGTTCTCACCACATGTGTGTATTTTATAGTGTATAGTATATAGTTCTCACCACATGTGTGTATATTATAGTGTATAGTATATAGTTCTCACCACATGTGTGTATATTATAGTGTATAGTATATAGTTCTCACCACATGTGTGTATAGTATATAGTATTATAGTGTATAGTATATAGTTCTCACCACATGTGTGTATATTATAGTGTATAGTATATAGTTCTCACCACATGTGTGTATAGTATATAGTATTATAGTGTATAGTATATAGTTCTCACCACATGTGTGTATATTATAGTGTATAGTATATAGTTCTCACCACATGTGTGTATATTATAGTGTATAGTATATAGTTCTCACCACATGTGTGTATATTATAGTGTATAGTATATAGTTCTCACCACATGTGTGTATAGTATATAGTTCTCACCACATGTGTGTATAGTATATAGTATTATAGTGTATAGTATATAGTTCTCACCACATGTGTATATAGTATTATAGTGTATAGTATATAGTTCTCACCACATGTGTGTATATTATAGTGTATAGTATATAGTTCTCACCACATGTGTGTATAGTATATAGTTCTCACCACATGTGTGTATAGTATATAGTATTATAGTGTATAGTTCTCACCACATGTGTGTACAGGTCTTCTTTGCTGTGGATGTTAGTGGTGGTTCCAGCAAACTCCAGCAGCTCCCGTGATTGGTCCACAACCAGAGAGGGGTGGAGCTTACACAGCTTCAACAAGTGGTGGCTAAAAACTCTAGAGAGAGAAACAAGAGAGAAAATCAAAAGAGAACCGAGAGAGAGAGAGAAACGAGAGAGAAACGAGAGAGAGAGTGGAAAGATAGAGAGTTAATGAGCAGATGAGCTCCCGAATTGTTCAGCATGTTTTTCCAAAAGATAGACTGAGGGTTGTATAAAAGGTGGATTATTTTACAAGGACATATACAGGGTAACCCCCTCCACATCATCTACAGGGCACTGTGAAGGGATCACCACAGTACAGTACCCCTTAGATATTAAACGTGACAAGGCACCGAGAGAGTACAGAGAGAAGCTCCTCATGGACAATCCAGAAACACCTTTTGCTGACTGCTACAAAAACTGGAACGTCAGTAACCTAATCTTCCGCACAGACCCTCCCTTTATTCTGTATTTTATTTCACCTTTATTTAACCAGGTGGCCAGTTGAGAACAAGTTCTCATTTACATCTGCGACCTGGCCAGGATGAAGCAAATAAAGCAGTGAGACACAAACAACAGTTACACATGGAGTAAACAGTCAATAACACACTAACCCTAACCCCTAACCCTAACCCCTAACCCAAAAAACACAGTTACACATGGAGTAAACAAACGTACAGTCAATAACACACTAACCCTAACCCCTAACCCAAAAAACACAGAGTTACACATGGAGTAAACAAACGTACAGTCAATAACACACTAACCCTAACCCCTAACCCAAAAAACACAGAGTTACACATGGAGTAAACAAACGTACAGTCAATAACACACTAACACCAACCCTAACCCCTAACCCCAACAACACAGTTACACATGGAGTAAACAATCAATAACACACTAACCCTAACCCCTAACCCAAACAACACAGTTACACATGGAGTAAACAAATGTACAGTCAATAACACACTAACCCTAACCCCTAACCCTAACCCAAACAACACAGAGTTACACATGGAGTAAACAAACGTACAGTCAATAACACACTAACCCTAACCCCTAACCCTAACCCCTAACCCAAACAACACAGTTACACATGGAGTAAACAAATGTACAGTCAATAACACACTAACCCTAACCCTAATCCAAACAACACAGAGTTACACATGGAGTAAACAAACGTCAGTCAATAACACACTAACCCTAACCCCTAACCCTAACCCCTAACCCAAACAACACAGTTACACATGGAGTAAACAAATGTACAGTCAATAACACACTAACCCTAACCCTAATCCAAACAACACAGAGTTACACATGGAGTAAACAAACGTACAGTCAATAACACACTAACCCTAACCCTAACCCAAACAACAGAGTTACACATGGAGTAAACAAACGTACAGTCAATAACACACTAACCCTAACCCGAACAACAGAGTTACACATGGAGTAAACAAACGTACAGTCAATAACACACTAACCCTAACAACAGAGTTACACATGGAGTAAACAAACGTACAGTCAATAACACACTAACCCTAACCCCTAACCCAAAAAACACAGAGTTACACATGGAGTAAACAAACGTACAGTCAATAACACACTAACACCAACCCTAACCCCTAACCCCAACAACACAGTTACACATGGAGTAAACAATCAATAACACACTAACCCTAACCCCTAACCCAAACAACACAGTTACACATGGAGTAAACAAATGTACAGTCAATAACACACTAACCCTAACCCCTAACCCTAACCCAAACAACACAGAGTTACACATGGAGTAAACAAACGTACAGTCAATAACACACTAACCCTAACCCCTAACCCTAACCCCTAACCCAAACAACACAGTTACACATGGAGTAAACAAATGTACAGTCAATAACACACTAACCCTAACCCTAATCCAAACAACACAGAGTTACACATGGAGTAAACAAACGTACAGTCAATAACACACTAACCCTAACCCCTAACCCTAACCCCTAACCCAAACAACACAGTTACACATGGAGTAAACAAATGTACAGTCAATAACACACTAACCCTAACCCTAATCCAAACAACACAGAGTTACACATGGAGTAAACAAACGTACAGTCAATAACACACTAACCCTAACCCCTAACCCTAACCCCTAACCCAAACAACACAGTTACACATGGAGTAAACAAACGTACAGTCAATAACACACTAACCCTAACCCTAACCCAAACAACAGAGTTACACATGGAGTAAACAAACGTACAGTCAATAACACACTAACCCTAACCCGAACAACAGAGTTACACATGGAGTAAACAAACGTACAGTCAATAACACACTAACCCTAACCCGAACAACAGAGTTACACATGGAGTAAACAAACGTACAGTCAATAACACACTAACCCTAACCCCTAACCCAAACAACAGAGTTACACATGGAGTAAACAAACGTACAGTCAATAACACACTAACCCTAACCCCTAACCCTAACCCCTAACCCTAACCCCTAACCACACAGAGTTACACATGGAGTAAACAAACGTACAGTCAATAACACAATAGAAAAAAGTCTATATACAGTGTGTGCAAATAGCATGAGGAGGTGAGGCAATAAATAGGCCATAGTAGTAAAGTAATTACAATTTAGCAAATTAACACTGGAGTGATAGATGTGCAGATGATGATGTGCAAGTAGAAATACTGGTGTGCAAAAAATAAAATCAAACCGATATGGGGATGAGGTAGGTAGTTGGGCTATTTACAGATGGACTATGTACAGCTGCAGCGGTCGGTAAGCTGCTCAGTTAGCTGATGTTTAAAGTTATTGAGGGAGATATAAGTCTCCAACTTCCAGTCATTGGCAGCAGAGAACTGGAAGGAAAGGCAGCCAAAGGGGTGGCTTTGGGGATGACCAGTGTGATATACCCGCTGGAGCGCGTGCTACAGGTGGGTGTTATGGTGACCAGTGAGCTGAGATAAGGCGGAGCTTTACCTAGCAAAGACTTATAGATGACCTGGAGCCAGTGGGTTAGGCAACGAATATGTAGCGAGGGCCAGCCGACGAGTGTACAGGTCACAGTGGTAGGTGGTATATGGGGCTTTGGTGACAAAACGGATGGCACTGTGATAGACTGCATCCAATTTGCTGAGTAGAGTGTTGGAGGCTATTTTGTAAATGACATCGACAAGTCCAGGATCGGTAGGATAGTCAGTTTTACGAGGGAGTTTGGCAGAGTGAGTGAAGGAGGCTTTGTTGTGAAATAAGAAGCCGATTCTAGATTTAATTTTGGATTGGATATGTTGAATACGAGTCTGGAAAGAGAGTTTACAGTCTAGCCAGACACCTAAGTATTTGTAGTTGTCCACATATTCTAAGTCAGAACCCTCCAGAGTAGTGATGCTCGTCGGGCGGGCGGTAGTGATCGGTTGAAGAGCATGCACTTAGTTTTACTAGCGTTTAAGAGCAGTTGGAGGCCATGAAAGGAGTGTTGTATGGCATTGAAGCTCGTTTGGAGGTTTGTTAACACAGTGTCCAAAGAAGGGCCAGATGTATACAGAATGGTGTCGTCTGTGTAGAGGTGGATCAGGGAATCACCCGCTGCAAGAACGACATCGTTCTTGACTCATTTTGGGTTCCGGTACTGTTTTATATTTAGGAGCTCCACAATACTTTTGAGATAATATTCTATAAGAGGAAGAGGAGCTCAAGCAGTAGAACTTTGAGATATGAAGACATTATTATAAATTAAATTAAACTCACAAAAATGTACATATGAAAACTATAAGTGGCACGCAGATTGGTAGACACTATGGAAGACACTATGGAACACAAAGCTTTTACTATCTCATCCTGGAATATACAAGGTCTGAGCAGGAACCCAGACTTCATCAAATAAATGTGAAATACAGACATTGTCATCCTACAAGAAACATGGTACTTCTCCATCCTAGAGGGGGAGATAAACCATTTCCAGGCCCAGGGACATGTAATAGTCTGTGGAGACCTAAATGCCAGACAAGGGACAAGAACCTGACACCCTCAGCACCCAGGGAGACAAACACCTGCCTGGAGGTGACAGCATTCCCTCCCCCGTATGCCCCCCTAGGCACAACTACGACAACATAACCAACAAAAACGGGTCACAACTCCTGCAGCTTTGTCGCACGCTGGGTCTGTACAGTCAATGGTACTATAGGCTTCAAGGGGACTCTTACCGTAGGTACACAATCACCTGACCTCATCCCTTGGCAGTAGTACTGTAGACTACTATCACTGACCTTAACCCAGAGTCCCTCAGAGCATTCAGTCAGCCCACTGACACCTCTCTCAGATCACTGCTGAATCACATTTCACTGTAATAGTGAAGGTGCAAACTTGGCAGTAGTAAACCTAAACAGTATAATTGACATTTCAGCTCCCCTATCAAATCTAACGTTTTCAAGCAGACAACCTTAGAAAATGAAAAACAATGACAAATGGTTTGATGAAGAATGCAAAAACCTAGGAAAGAAAGTGAGAAACCTGTCCAACCAAAAACATGACATCACAATACCCCATAATGACATCACAATACCCCCTAATGACGAAGCGCAAAAAAGGATTTTAGAATTTTTTTCAAATTTATAAAGATTTAAAATGTAAATACCATATTTATATAAAGTACCAGTCAAATGTTTGGACACACCTATTCATTCCAGTGTTTCTTTATTTTTTACAATAAAAAAAATACAAAATAAAAAGTGTTAAACAAATCAAAATATGTGTGTCCTGGTGTGTGTCCTAACCAGTGTATTAGTGTGTGATGCGGTGTGTGTACTGGCCAGTGTATTAGTGTGTGATACGGTGTGTGTCCTGACCAGTGTATTAGTGTGTGATGCGGTGTGTGTACTGACCAGTGTATTAGTGTGTGATGCAGTGTGTGTACTGACCAGTGTATTAGTGTGTGATGCAGTGTGTGTACTGACCAGTGTATTAGTGTGTGATGCAGTGTGTGTACTGACCAGTGTATTAGTGTGTGATGCGGTGTGTGTACTGACCAGTGTATTAGTGTGTGATGCAGTGTGTGTACTGACCAGTGTATTAGTGTGTGATGCAGTGTGTGTACTGACCAGTGTATTAGTGTGTGATGCAGTGTGTGTACTGACCAGTGTATTAGTGTGTGTCCTGACCAGTGTATTAGTGTGATGCAGTGTGTGTCCTGACCAGTGTATTAGTGTGATGCGGTGTGTGTCCTGACCAGTGTATTAGTGTGTGATGCAGTGTGTGTACTGACCAGTGTATTAGTGTGTGATGCAGTGTGTGTACTGACCAGTGTATTAGTGTGTGTCCTGACCAGTGTATTAGTGTGATGCAGTGTGTGTACTGACCAGTGTATTAGTGTGTGTCCTGACCAGTGTATTAGTGTGTGATGCAGTGTGTGTACTGACCAGTGTATTAGTGTGATTCAGTGTGTGTCCTGACCAGTGTATTAGTGTGATGCAGTGTGTGTCCTGACCAGTGTATTAGTGTGTGATGCAGTGTGTGTCCTGACCAGTGTATTAGTGTGATGCAGTGTGTGTCCTGACCAGTGTATTAGTGTGATGCAGTGTGTGTCCTGACCAGTGTATTAGTGTGTGATACGGTGTGTCCTGACCAGTGTATTAGTGTGTGATACGGTGTGTGTCCTGACCAGTGTATTAGTGTGTGATACGGTGTGTGTACTGACCAGTGTATTAGTGTGTGTCCTGACCAGTGTATTAGTGTGATACGGTGTGTGTCCTGACCAGTGTATTAGTGTGTGATACAGTGTGTGTCCTGACCAGTGTATTAGTGTGTGATACGGTGTGTGTCCTGACCAGTGTATTAGTGTGTGATACGGTGTGTGTCCTGACCAGTGTATTAGTGTGTGATACGGTGTGTGTACTGACCAGTGTATTAGTGTGTGATGCAGTGTGTGTACTGACCAGTGTATTAGTGTGTGATACAGTGTGTGTCCTGAGCAGTGTATTAGTGTGTGATACGGTGTGTGTCCTGACCAGTGTATTAGTGTGTGATACGGTGTGTGTCCTGACCAGTGTATTAGTGTGTGATACGGTGTGTGTACTGACCAGTGTATTAGTGTGTGATGCAGTGTGTGTACTGACCAGTGTATTAGTGTGTGATACGTGTGTGTCCTGACCAGTGTATTAGTGTGTGATACGGTGTGTGTACTGACCAGTGTATTAGTGTGTGTCCTGACCAGTGTATTAGTGTGTGATACGGTGTGTGTCCTGACCAGTGTATTAGTGTGTGATACGGTGTGTGTACTGACCAGTGTATTAGTGTGTGTGTCCTGACCAGTGTATTAGTGTGTGATACGGTGTGTGTCCTGACCAGTGTATTAGTGTGTGATACGGTGTGTGTCCTGACCAGTGTATTAGAGTGTGTCCTGACCAGTGTATTAGTGTGATACGATGTGTGTCCTGACCAGTGTATTAGTGTGTGATGCAGTGTGTGTCCTGACCAGTGTATTAGTGTGTGATACGGTGTGTGTCCTGACCAGTGTATTAGTGTGATACGATGTGTGTCCTGACCAGTGTATTAGTGTGTGATGCAGTGTGTGTACTGACCAGTGTATTAGTGTGATGCAGTGTGTGTCCTGACCAGTGTATTAGTGTGTGATGCAGTGTGTGTACTGACCAGTGTATTAGTGTGATTCAGTGTGTGTCCTGACCAGTGTATTAGTGTGATGCAGTGTGTGTCCTGACCAGTGTATTAGTGTGTGATGCAGTGTGTGTACTGACCAGTGTATTAGTGTGATGCAGTGTGTGTACTGACCAGTGTATTAGTGTGTGTGTATGACCAGTGTGTGTGCAGTGTGTGTACTGACCAGTGTATTAGTGTGTGATGCAGTGTGTGTACTGACCAGTGTATTAGTGTGTGATGCAGTGTGTGTACTGACCAGTGTATTAGTGTGTGTCCTGACCAGTGTATTAGTGTGATGCAGTGTGTCCTGACCAGTGTATTAGTGTGATGCGGTGTGTCCTGACCAGTGTATTAGTGTGATGCAGTGTGTGTACTGACCAGTGTATTAGTGTGTGATGCAGTGTGTACTGACCAGTGTATTAGTGTGTGTCCTGACCAGTGTATTAGTGTGATGCATGCCAGTGTATTAGTGTGTGTCCTGACCAGTGTATTAGTGTGTGATGCAGTGTGTGTACTGACCAGTGTATTAGTGTGATTCAGTGTGTGTCCTGACCAGTGTATTAGTGTGATGCAGTGTGTGTCCTGACCAGTGTATTAGTGTGTGATGCAGTGTGTGTCCTGACCAGTGTATTAGTGTGATGCAGTGTGTGTCCTGACCAGTGTATTAGTGTGATGCAGTGTGTGTCCTGACCAGTGTATTAGTGTGTGATACGGTGTGTGTACCTGACCAGTGTATTAGTGTGTGATACGGTGTGTGTCCTGACCAGTGTATTAGTGTGATACGGTGTGTGTCCTGACCAGTGTATTAGTGTGTGATGACCAGTGTATTAGTGTGATACGTGTGTCCTGACCAGTGTATTAGTGTGTGATACGGTGTGTGTCCTGACCAGTGTATTAGTGTGTGATACGGTGTGTGTCCTGACCAGTGTATTAGTGTGTGATGCAGTGTGTGTACTGACCAGTGTATTAGTGTGTGATACGGTGTGTGTCCTGACCAGTGTATTAGTGTGTGATACGGTGTGTGTACTGACCAGTGTATTAGTGTGTGATGCAGTGTGTGTACTGACCAGTGTATTAGTGTGTGATACGGTGTGTGTCCTGACCAGTGTATTAGTGTGATACGGTGTGTGTACTGACCAGTGTATTAGTGTGTGTGTCCTGACCAGTGTATTAGTGTGTGATACGGTGTGTGTCCTGACCAGTGTATTAGTGTGTGATACGGTGTGTGTACTGACCAGTGTGTGTGTCCTGACCAGTGTATTAGTGTGTGATACGTGTGTGTCCTGACCAGTGTATTAGTGTGTGATACAGTGTGTGTACTGACCAGTGTATTAGTGTGTGATCCTGACCAGTGTGTGTCCTGACCAGTGTATTAGTGTGTGATACGGTGTGTGTGACCTGTATTAGTGTGTGTGTATTAGTGTGAGTGTGTGTCCTGACCAGTGTATTAGTGTGTGATGCAGTGTGTGTCCTGACCAGTGTATTAGTGTGATGCAGTGTGTGTCCTGACCAGTGTATTAGTGTATGTGTGTGTGTCCTGACCAGTGTATTAGTGTGTGATGCAGTGTGTGTACTGACCAGTGTATTAGTGTGATTCAGTGTGTGTCCTGACCAGTGTATTAGTGTGATGCAGTGTGTGTCCTGACCAGTGTATTAGTGTGTGATGCAGTGTGTGTCCTGACCAGTGTATTAGTGTGATGCAGTGTGTGTCCTGACCAGTGTATTAGTGTGATGCAGTGTGTGTCCTGACCAGTGTATTAGTGTGATACAGTGTGTGTCCTGACCAGTGTATTAGTGTGTGATACGGTGTGTGTCCTGACCAGTGTATTAGTGTGTGATACGGTGTGTGTACTGACCAGTGTATTAGTGTGTGATGCAGTGTGTGTACTGACCAGTGTATTAGTGTGTGATACAGTGTGTGTCCTGACCAGTGTATTAGTGTGTGATACGGTGTGTGTCCTGACCAGTGTATTAGTGTGTAATACGGTGTGTGTACTGACCAGTGTATTAGTGTGTGATGCAGTGTACTGACCAGTGTATTAGTGTGTGATACGGTGTGTGTCCTGACCAGTGTATTAGTGTGTGTACTGACCAGTGTATTAGTGTGTGTCCTGACCAGTGTATTAGTGTGATACGGTGTGTGTCCTGACCAGTGTATTAGTGTGTGATACAGTGTGTGTCCTGACCAGTGTATTAGTGTGTGATACGGTGTGTGTACTGACCAGTGTATTAGTGTGTGTCCTGACCAGTGTATTAGTGTGATACGGTGTGTGTCCTGACCAGTGTATTAGTGTGTGATACAGTGTGTGTCCTGACCAGTGTATTAGTGTGTGATACGGTGTGTGTCCTGACCAGTGTATTAGTGTGTGATACGGTGTGTGTCCTGACCAGTGTATTAGTGTGTGATACGGTGTGTGTACTGACCAGTGTATTAGTGTGTGATGCAGTGTGTGTACTGACCAGTGTATTAGTGTGTGATACAGTGTGTGTCCTGACCAGTGTATTAGTGTGATACGGTGTGTGTCCTGACCAGTGTATTAGTGTGTGATACGGTGTGTGTCCTGACCAGTGTATTAGTGTGTGATACGGTGTGTGTACTGACCAGTGTATTAGTGTGTGATGCAGTGTGTGTACTGACCAGTGTATTAGTGTGTGATACGGTGTGTGTCCTGACCAGTGTATTAGTGTGTGATACGGTGTGTACTGACCAGTGTATTAGTGTGTGTCCTGACCAGTGTATTAGTGTGTGATACGGTGTGTGTCCTGACCAGTGTATTAGTGTGTGATACGGTGTGTGTACTGACCAGTGTATTAGAGTGTGTCCTGACCAGTGTATTAGTGTGATACGATGTGTGTCCTGACCAGTGTATTAGTGTGTGATGCAGTGTGTGTCCTGACCAGTGTATTAGTGTGTGATACGGTGTGTGTCCTGACCAGTGTATTAGTGTGATACGATGTGTGTCCTGACCAGTGTATTAGTGTGTGATGCAGTGTGTGTACTGACCAGTGTATTAGTGTGATGCAGTGTGTGTCCTGACCAGTGTATTAGTGTGTGATGCAGTGTGTGTACTGACCAGTGTATTAGTGTGATTCAGTGTGTGTCCTGACCAGTGTATTAGTGTGATGCAGTGTGTGTCCTGACCAGTGTATTAGTGTGTGATGCAGTGTGTGTACTGACCAGTGTATTAGTGTGTGATGCAGTGTGTGTACTGACCAGTGTATTAGTGTGTGATGCGGTGTGTGTACTGACCAGTGTATTAGTGTGTGATGCAGTGTGTGTACTGACCAGTGTATTAGTGTGTGATGCAGTGTGTGTACTGACCAGTGTATTAGTGTGTGATGCAGTGTGTGTACTGACCAGTGTATTAGTGTGTGTCCTGACCAGTGTATTAGTGTGATGCAGTGTGTGTCCTGACCAGTGTATTAGTGTGATGCGGTGTGTGTCCTGACCAGTGTATTAGTGTGTGATGCAGTGTGTGTACTGACCAGTGTATTAGTGTGTGATGCAGTGTGTGTACTGACCAGTGTATTAGTGTGTGTCCTGACCAGTGTATTAGTGTGTGATGCAGTGTGTGTACTGACCAGTGTATTAGTGTGATTCAGTGTGTGTCCTGACCAGTGTATTAGTGTGATGCAGTGTGTGTCCTGACCAGTGTATTAGTGTGTGATGCAGTGTGTGTCCTGACCAGTGTATTAGTGTGATGCAGTGTGTGTCCTGACCAGTGTATTAGTGTGATGCAGTGTGTGTCCTGACCAGTGTATTAGTGTGTGATACGGTGTGTGTCCTGACCAGTGTATTAGTGTGTGATACGGTGTGTGTCCTGACCAGTGTATTAGTGTGTGATACGGTGTGTGTACTGACCAGTGTATTAGTGTGTGTCCTGACCAGTGTATTAGTGTGATACGGTGTGTGTCCTGACCAGTGTATTAGTGTGTGATACAGTGTGTGTCCTGACCAGTGTATTAGTGTGTGATACGGTGTGTGTCCTGACCAGTGTATTAGTGTGTGATACGGTGTGTGTCCTGACCAGTGTATTAGTGTGTGATACGGTGTGTGTCCTGACCAGTGTATTAGTGTGTGATGCAGTGTGTGTACTGACCAGTGTATTAGTGTGTGATACGGTGTGTGTCCTGACCAGTGTATTAGTGTGTGATACGGTGTGTGTACTGACCAGTGTATTAGTGTGTGATGCAGTGTGTGTACTGACCAGTGTATTAGTGTGTGATACGGTGTGTGTCCTGACCAGTGTATTAGTGTGTGATACGGTGTGTGTACTGACCAGTGTATTAGTGTGTGTCCTGACCAGTGTATTAGTGTGTGATACGGTGTGTGTCCTGACCAGTGTATTAGTGTGTGATACGGTGTGTGTACTGACCAGTGTATTAGTGTGTGTGTCCTGACCAGTGTATTAGTGTGTGATACGGTGTGTGTCCTGACCAGTGTATTAGTGTGTGATACGGTGTGTGTCCTGACCAGTGTATTAGAGTGTGTCCTGACCAGTGTATTAGTGTGATACGATGTGTGTCCTGACCAGTGTATTAGTGTGTGATGCAGTGTGTGTCCTGACCAGTGTATTAGTGTGTGATACGGTGTGTGTCCTGACCAGTGTATTAGTGTGATACGATGTGTGTCCTGACCAGTGTATTAGTGTGTGATGCAGTGTGTGTACTGACCAGTGTATTAGTGTGATGCAGTGTGTGTCCTGACCAGTGTATTAGTGTGATGCAGTGTGTGTCCTGACCAGTGTATTAGTGTGTGATGCAGTGTGTGTACTGACCAGTGTATTAGTGTGATTCAGTGTGTGTCCTGACCAGTGTATTAGTGTGATGCAGTGTGTGTCCTGACCAGTGTATTAGTGTGTGATGCAGTGTGTGTCCTGACCAGTGTATTAGTGTGATGCAGTGTGTGTCCTGACCAGTGTATTAGTGTGATGCAGTGTGTGTCCTGACCAGTGTATTAGTGTGATACGGTGTGTGTCCTGACCAGTGTATTAGTGTGTGATACGGTGTGTGTCCTGACCAGTGTATTAGTGTGTGATACGGTGTGTGTACTGACCAGTGTATTAGTGTGTGATGCAGTGTGTGTACTGACCAGTGTATTAGTGTGTGATACAGTGTGTGTCCTGACCAGTGTATTAGTGTGTGATACGGTGTGTGTCCTGACCAGTGTATTAGTGTGTGATACGGTGTGTGTACTGACCAGTGTATTAGTGTGTGATGCAGTGTGTGTACTGACCAGTGTATTAGTGTGTGATACGGTGTGTGTCCTGACCAGTGTATTAGTGTGTGTACTGACCAGTGTATTAGTGTGTGTCCTGACCAGTGTATTAGTGTGATACGGTGTGTGTCCTGACCAGTGTATTAGTGTGTGATACAGTGTGTGTCCTGACCAGTGTATTAGTGTGTGATACGGTGTGTGTCCTGACCAGTGTATTAGTGTGTGATACGGTGTGTGTCCTGACCAGTGTATTAGTGTGTGATACGGTGTGTGTCCTGACCAGTGTATTAGTGTGTGATACGGTGTGTGTCCTGACCAGTGTATTAGTGTGTGATACGGTGTGTGTACTGACCAGTGTATTAGTGTGTGATGCAGTGTGTGTACTGACCAGTGTATTAGTGTGTGATACGGTGTGTGTCCTGACCAGTGTATTAGTGTGTGATACGGTGTGTGTACCTGACCAGTGTATTAGTGTGTGTCCTGACCAGTGTATTAGTGTGATGATGTATTAGTGTGTGATACGGTGTGTGTACTGACCAGTGTATTAGTGTGTGTGTCCTGACCAGTGTATTAGTGTGTGATACGGTGTGTGTCCTGACCAGTGTATTAGTGTGTGATACGGTGTGTGTCCTGACCAGTGTATTAGAGTGTGTCCTGACCAGTGTATTAGTGTGTGATACGGTGTGTGTCCTGACCAGTGTATTAGTGTGTGTACTGACCAGTGTATTAGTGTGTGATGCAGTGTGTGTCCTGACCAGTGTATTAGTGTGATACGATGTGTGTCCTGACCAGTGTATTAGTGTGTGATGCAGTGTGTGTCCTGACCAGTGTATTAGTGTGTGATACGGTGTGTGTCCTGACCAGTGTATTAGTGTGATACGATGTGTGTCCTGACCAGTGTATTAGTGTGTGATGCAGTGTGTGTCCTGACCAGTGTATTAGTGTGTGATGCAGTGTGTGTCCTGACCAGTGTATTAGTGTGATACGATGTGTGTCCTGACCAGTGTATTAGTGTGTGATGCAGTGTGTGTACTGACCAGTGTATTAGTGTGTGATGCAGTGTGTGTCCTGACCAGTGTATTAGTGTGTGATGCAGTGTGTGTACTGACCAGTGTATTAGTGTGTGATGCAGTGTGTGTACTGACCAGTGTATTAGTGTGTGATGCAGTGTGTGTACTGACCAGTGTATTAGTGTGATGCAGTGTGTGTCCTGACCAGTGTATTAGTGTGTGATGCAGTGTGTGTACTGACCAGTGTATTAGTGTGTGATGCAGTGTGTGTCCTGACCAGTGTATTAGTGTGATGCAGTGTGTGTCCTGACCAGTGTATTAGTGTGTGATGCAGTGTGTGTCCTGACCAGTGTATTAGTGTGATGCAGTGTGTGTACTGACCAGTGTATTAGTGTGTGATGCAGTGTGTGTACTGACCAGTGTATTAGTGTGTGATGCAGTGTGTGTACTGACCAGTGTATTAGTGTGTGATAGAGTGTGTGTACTGACCTGTGTATTAGTGTGTGATGCAGTGTGTGTACTGACCAGTGTATTAGTGTGATGCAGTGTGTGTTCTGATTAGTGTGTGATGCAGTGTGTGTACTGACCAGTGTATTAGTGTGTGATGCAGTGTGTGTTCTGACCAGTGTATTAGTGTGTGATGCAGTGTGTGTCCTGACCAGTGTATTAGTGTGTGATGCAGTGTGTGTCCTGACCAGTGTATTAGTGTGTGATGCAGTGTGTGTCCTGACCAGTGTATTAGTGTGTGATGCAGTGTGTGTTCTGACCAGTGTATTAGTGTGTGATACGGTGTGTGTTCTGACCAGTGTATTAGTGTGTGATACGGTGTGTGTTCTGACCAGTGTATTAGTGTGTGATACGGTGTGTGTCCTGACCAGTGTATTAGTGTGTTATGCAGTGTGTGTACTGACCAGTGTATTAGTGTGTGATGCAGTGTGTGTTTTGACCAGTGTATTAGTGTGATGCAGTGTGTGTCCTGACCAGTGTATTAGTGTGATGCAGTGTGTGTCCTGACCAGTGTATTAGTGTGTGTCCTGACCAGTGTATTAGTGTGATGCAGTGTGTGTCCTGACCAGTGTATTAGTGTGTGATGCAGTGTGTGTACTGACCAGTGTATTAGTGTGTGATGCAGTGTGTGTCCTGACCAGTGTATTAGTGTGTGATGCAGTGTGTGTACTGACCTGTGTATCAGTGTGTGTACTGACCAGTGTATTAGTGTGTGATGCAGTGTGTTTACTGACCAGTGTATTAGTGTGTGATGCAGTGTGTGTACTGACCAGTGTATTAGTGTGATGCAGTGTGTGTCCTGACCAGTGTATTAGTGTGTGGTGCGGTGTGTGTACTGACCAGTGTATTAGTGTGTGATGCAGTGTGTGTACTGACCAGTGTATTAGTGTGTGATGCAGTGTGTGTACTGACCAGTGTATTAGTGTGATGCAGTGTGTGTACTGACCAGTGTATTAGTGTGATGCAGTGTGTGTACTGACCAGTGTATTAGTGTGATGCAGTGTGTGTACTGACCAGTGTATTAGTGTGATACGGTGTGTGTACTGACCAGTGTATTAGTGTGATGCAGTGTGTGTACTGACCAGTGTATTAGTGTGATGCAGTGTGTGTACTGACCAGTGTATTAGTGTGATGCAGTGTGTGTACTGTATTAGTGTGTATGTACTGACCTGTGTATTAGTGTGTGATACGGTGTGTGTACTGACCAGTGTATTAGTGTGTGATGCAGTGTGTGTACTGACCAGTGTATTAGTGTGTGATGCAGTGTGTGTCCTGACCAGTGTATTAGTGTGATGCAGTGCGTGTCCTGACCAGTGTATTAGTGTGTGATGCAGTGTGTGTCCTGACCAGTGTATTAGTGTGTGATGCGGTGTGTGTACTGACCAGTGTATTAGTGTGATGCAGTGTGTGTCCTGACCAGTGTATTAGTGTGTGATGCAGTGTGTGTACTGACCAGTGTGTGTACTGACCAGTGTATTAGTGTGTGATGCAGTGTGTGTACTGACCAGTGTATTAGTGTGTGATGCAGTGTGTGTCCTGACCAGTGTATTAGTGTGTGATGCAGTGTGTGTCCTGACCAGTGTATTAGTGTGTGATGCAGTGTGTGTCCTGACCAGTGTATTAGTGTGTGATGCAGTGTGTGTACTGACCAGTGTATTAGTGTGTGATACAGTGTGTACTGACCAGTGTATTAGTGTGTGATACAGTGTGTCCTGACCAGTGTATGTGTGATGCAGTGTGTGTACTGACCAGTGTATTAGTGTGATGCAGTGTGTGTACTGACCAGTGTATTAGTGTGATGCAGTGTGTACTGACCTGTGTATCTCTGCAGTGTATTAGTGTGTGATGCAGTGTGTGTACTGACCAGTGTATTAGTGTGATGCAGTGTGTGTACTGACCAGTGTATTAGTGTGATGCAGTGTGTGTACTGACCTGTGTATCTCTGCAGTGTATTTGGGGATGTTGAGCAACAGACTGCTTCTCTCCAACAGCACCAACACCAGCTGGGCCAGCAACCTCTCATCTGATACCTACACACACACATCAAAGCTATACTTATATACACAAAATACATGTTTTATCTCTGATGTATTCTGGTTGTAGCCTGTGTGTGTGTGTTACCGTGGTAACTGTGTTGAAGTAGACGTGCAGCAGCACTGGAACACTTTGAGCTGATTGGATGACTCTGGACCAATCAGCTGCCTCCATCAGCAGGTCATGGAGCACGCTCAGTCTGTCCATGGTATCACCTGGGGAGAAATACAGTAATGTTACTGTAGTGGTATTATAGTAGTGGCATTACAGTAGTGGCATTACAGTATTACAGTAGTGGTATTATAGTAGTGGCATTACAGTAATGGTATTACAGTTTTACAGTAGTGGCATTACAGTATTACAGTAGCGCCATTACAGTAGTGGCATTACAGTATTACAGTAGTGGCATTACAGTATTACAGTAGTGGTATTATAATAGTGGCATTACAGTAATGGCATTACAGTTTTACAGTAGTGGCATTACAGTATTACAGTAGTGCCATTACAGTAGTGGCATTATAGTATTACAGTAGTGGCATTACAGTAGTGGTATTACAGTATTACAATAGTGGCATTACATTAGTGGCATTACAGTATTACAGTAGTGGCATTACAGTAGTGGCATTACAGTATTATAGTAGTGACATTACAGTAGTGGTATTATAGTAGTGGCATTACAGTATTACAGTAGTGGTATTACAGTAGTGCCATTACAGTAGTGGCATTATAGTATTACAGTAGTGGCATTACAGTAGTGGTATTACAGTATTACAATAGTGGCATTACATTAGTGGCATTACAGTATTACAGTAGTGGCATTACAGTAGTGGCATTACAGTATTATAGTAGTGACATTACAGTAGTGGTATTATAGTAGTGGCATTACAGTATTACAGTAGTGGTATTATAATAGTGGCATTACAGTAATGGCATTACAGTTTTACAGTAGTGACATTACAGTATTACAGTAGTGCCATTACAGTAGTGGCATTATAGTATTACAGTAGTGGCATTACAGTAGTGGTATTACAGTATTACAATAGTGGCATTACATTAGTGGCATTACAGTATTACAGTAGTGGCATTACAGTAGTGGCATTACAGTATTATAGTAGTGACATTACAGTAGTGCCATTACAGTAGTGGCATTACAGTAGTGGTATTACAGTATTACAATAGTGGCATTACATTAGTGGCATTACAGTATTACAGTAGTGGCATTACAGTAGTGGCATTACAGTATTATAGTAGTGACATTACAGTAGTGGTATTACAGTAGTGGCATTACAGTATTATAGTAGTGGCATTACAGTAGTGGTATTATAGTAGTGGCATTACAGTATTATAGTAGTGGCATTACAGTAGTGGCATTACAGTATTACAGTAGTGGCATTACAGTATTACAGTAGTGGCATTACAGTATTATAGTAGTGGCATTACAGTAGTGGTATTATAGTAGTGGCATTACAGTATTATAGTAGTGGCATTACAGTAGTGGCATTACAGTATTACAGTAGTGGCATTACAGTAGTGGCATTACAGCAGTGGCATTACAGTAGTGGCATTATAGTATTACAGTAGGTGTATTATAGTATTACAGTGCTGGTATTACAGTAGGTGTATTACAGTATTACAGTAGGTCTATTACAGTATTGGTATTACAGTAGGTGTATTATAGTATTACAGTAGGTGTATTACAGTATTACAGTAGGTGTATTACAGTATTGGTATTACAGTAGGTGTATTATAGTATTACAGTACTGTTATTACAGTAGGTGTATTATAGTATTACAGTACTGTTATTACAGTAGGTGTATTACAGTATTACAGTAGTGGTATTGCAGTAGGTGTATTATAGTATTGCAGTAGGTGTATTACAGTAGTGGAATTATAGTATTACAGTAGTAGTGGTATTACAGTATTATAGTAGTGGTATTAAAGTATTACAGTAGTAGTGGTATTACATTATTATAGTAGTGGTAGTATAGTATTATAGTAGTAGTATCACAGTATTATAGTAGTAGTGGTATTACAGTATTATAGTAGTAGTGGTATTACAGTAGTAGTGGTATCACAGTATTATAGTAGTAGTGGTATTACAGTATTATAGTAGTAGTGGTATTACAGTATTATAGTAGTAGTGGTAATACAGTTGTAATATTACAGTAGTGGTAATATAGCATTACAGTAGTAGTGGTATTATAGTACTAGTGGTATTATAGTAGTAGTGGTATCACAGTAGTATAGTAGTAGTGATATTACAGTATTATAGTAGTGGTATTATAATATTACAGTAGTAGTGGTATTACAGTATTATAGTAGTAATATTACAGTAGTGGTATTACAGTAGTACAATAGTGGTAGTACACTAGTAATATTACAGTAGTGGTATTATAATATTACAGTAGTGGTATTATAATATTACAGTAGTGGTATTATAGTAGTGGTATTATAGTATTACAGTAGTAGTGGTATGACAGTTGTAGTGATATTACAGTAGTAGTGGTATTACAGTATTACAGTAGTAGTGGTATTATAGCATTACAGTAGTAATATTACAGTAGTGGTATTATAATATTACAGTAGTGGTATTATAGTATTACAGTAGTAGTGGTATGACAGTTGTAGTGATATTACAGTAGTAGTGGTATTACAGTATTACAGTAGTAGTGGTATTATAGCATTACAGTAGTAATATTACAGTAGTAGTGATATTACCAGACCCTGCCTCCCCTCTCAACAGGAACAGGAAGAGGCCTCTATGGGCGGGGCTTCGGAAAGCTTCCAGCGATGACAGACCACGCCCCCCTGGCTCAGACACAGGGAAGCTTGCAGACCTGACGCACAGATCACCATGTTACATTTCTATACTGCTCTGATGTTTCCCTGAAATGCTTCTAGGAGCATTGTGTATGTCATTGATTGATTTGTTATTACACTCTAGGTACCCTACACCATCCCAACAGAGATACCTTACACACATCAACGTAGAACACACTACGTATTTATTGTGTATGTTATTGATTGATTTGTTTTTACACCATCTTACAGAGATACTTTACACACATCAACGTAGAATACACTACGTATTTATTGTGTATACAGTTGAACTCGGAAGTTTACATACACTTAGGTTGTATTTTCAAACTATAGTTTTGGCAAATCGGTTAGGACATCTACTTTGTGCATGACACAAGTCATTTTTCCAACAATTGTTGACAGACAGATTATTTCACTTATAATTCACTGTATCACAATTCCTGTGGGTCAGAAGTTTACATACACCAAGTTGACTGTGCCTTTTAACAGCTTGGACAATTTCAGAAAATGACATGGTTTTAGAAGATTCTGATTGACTCAGATTATGTCAATTAGCCTATGAATGTACTTTGGTGCGAAAAGTGTACAAAATGATCTATATCCACAGTAAAACGAGTCCTATATCGACATAACCTGAAAGGCCGCTCAGCAAGGAAGAAGCCACTGCTCAAAAACTGCCATAAAAAAGCCAGAGTACGGTTTGCAACTGCACATGGGGACAAAGATCGTACTTTTTTGGAGAAATGTCCTCTGGTATGATAAAACAAAAATAGAACTGTTTGGCCATAATGACCATCGTTATGTTTGGAGGTAAAAGGGGGAGGCTTGCAAGCCGAAGAACACCATCCCAACCGTGAAGCACGGGGGTGGCAGCATCATGTTGTGGGGGTGCTTTGCTGCAGGAGGGACTGGTGCACTTCACAAAATAGATTGCTTCATGAGGCAGGAAAATTATGTGGATGTATTGAAGCAACATCTCAAGACATCAGTCAGGAAGTTAAAGCTTGGTCGCAAATGGGTCTTCCAAATGGACAATGACCCAAAGCATACTTCCAAATTTGTGGCAAAATGGCCACAAAGTCAAGGTATTGGAGTGGCCATCACAAAGCCCTGACCTCAATCCCAGAGACAATTTGTGGGCGAGCAAGGAGGCCTACAGACCTGACTCAGTTACACCAGCTCTGTCAGGAGGAATGGGCCAAAATTCACCCAACTTACTGTGGGACGTTTGTGGAAGGCTACCTGAAATGTTTGACCCAAGTTAAACAATTTAAAGGCAATGCTACCAAATACTAATTGAGTGATTGCAAACTTCTGACCCACTGGGAATGTGATGAAAGAAATTAAATCTGAAATAAATAATTGTCTCTACTATTATTCTGACATTTCACATTCTTAAAATAAAGTGGTGATCCTAACTGACCAAAGACAGGGAATTTTTACTAGGATTAAATGTCAGGAATTGTGAAAAACTGAGTTTAAACGTATTTGGCTAAGGTGTATGTAAACTTCAGAATTCCACTGTATAAGCATTCTATCTCTACGTGTGTGTGTGTGTGTGTGTGTACCTGAGCTGCAGGGTGAGAGCAGCAGTGAGACAGGGCAAGTCCAGTAGAGAGTGCAGCAGCTCAACTGCAGTCCCAGCCGTGACCAGAGAGGGCAGCACATCCACATAGTCAGATACCAGGCCTGGACTGTCCCACGCTAGGAACTACAAAATATCACATAGTCAGATACCAGGCCTGGACTGTCCCACGCTAGGAACTACAAAATATCACATAGTCAGATACCAGGCCTGGACTGTCCCACGCTAGGAACTACAACACATAGTCAGATACCAGGCCTGGACTGTCCCACGCTAGGAACTACAACACAAAGTCAGATACCTGGCCTGGACTGTCCCACGCTAGGAACTACAACACATCACATAGTCAGATACCAGGACTGACCTGTCCCACGCTAGGAACTACTACACATAGTCAGATACCAGGCCTGGACTGTCCCACGCTAGGAACTACAACACATCACATAGTCAGATACCAGGCCTGGACTGTCCCACGCTAGGAACGACAACACATCATATAGTCAGATACCAGGCCTGGACTGTCCCACGCTAGGAACTACAACACATAGTCAGATACCAGACCTGGACTGTCCCACGCTAGGAACTACAACACACAGTCAGATACAAGGCCTGGACTGTCCCACACTAGGAACTACAACACATAGTCAGATACCAGGCCTGGACTGTCCCACGCTAGGAACTACAACACATGATATAGTCAGATACCAGACCTGGACTGTCCCACGCTAGGAACGACAACACATGATATAGTCAGATACCAGGCCTGGACTGTCCCGCGCTAGGAACTACAACACATCAAATAGTCAGATACCAGGCCTGGACTGTCCCACGCTAGGAACTACAACACATCGTCAGATACCAGGCCTGGACTGTCCCACGCTAGGAACTACAACACATCACATATTCAGATACCAGGCCTGGACTGTCCAACGCTAGGAACTACAACACATCGTCAGATACCAGGCCTGGACTGTCCCACACTAGGAACTACAACACATCTTCAGATACCAGGCCTGGACTGTCCCACGGCTAGGAACTACAACACATCACATAGTCAGATACCAGGCCTGGACTGTCCCACGCTAGGAACTACAAGAACCCGGCGTCAGATA
>NW_027003736.1:0-5224 GCF_036934945.1 Oncorhynchus masou masou
CTCTGCTAGGGCTCAGTTACAATTTCTCTGCCAGACAAGGCTCCGCTGATAGCCAGGTGTAGCAGTGGTATAGTGCAATTCATGTATTGTTTAGTGTTGTGTTGTGTAGTGGCTTTGCTGGCATGCATCCCACACATTTTATTTTTTGCCCCACCAAGATTCGCCACTGCTCCTATGCTTGGTCTAATACAGTTACAACTAAATGATACCAAAAACGAGTTAGTCCAATCAACGTAAGCTAAATATGATGTGGCTGTCCATGGTTCTGATGTGTGTGTGTGTGTGTGTGTGTGTGTGTTTGTGCAAGTAGAAAAAACATGTTGACTCACCCTACTTATTGAGAAATGCCAATGCCATCCTCCTTTCTTTCATGTTGATGAAACGGTCTATGACTCTGTCATACAGTACACACATTTATTTTTTGTTGTCCTAGGCTACCTGGCTAAAATGCTTGCTCGCTAGCCCAACTTCCTGTCATGTGCAACATTAGTTAGTTAACATTAGTCTTCTACGTCGAGCTACATATTAAACTTCCATCCTCTCAGTCCAGGGGCACAATGTATGAATTTATGGTTGGATCAGAATCACTGTTATAATCATTGGCCAGTAAGGAGAATTAAGTCATCCCTATTTCCATTCATGGATAATTTAGGAAAGGGACCATTTTAGCTAGCTAGCCACTGGCTGGCCGACCCTAAGCACACAGCCATGACAACACATGAGTGGCTTCTGAAAAAAGCTGTGCAGCAACGCTCCCCATCCAACCTGACAGCGCTTGAGAGGATGGGAGAAATGGGAGAAACTCCCCAAATAGAGGTGTGTCAGGTTTGTAGTGTCATACCCAAAAAGACTCATGGCTGTAATCGCTGCCAAAGGTGCTTCAACTAATTACTGAGTAAAGGGTCTGAATACTTATGTAAATGTGAATTTCCTTTTTTTTTAATTAACAAACTGTCTAAAAAACTGTTTTTGCTTTGTCATTATGGAGTAATGTGAGAAGAAAAAAACTATTGAATACATTTTAGAATAAGGCTGTAACATCACAGAATCTGGAAAAAGTAAAGGGGTCTGAATACTTAGGCAGACACCATCTAGAAAGCTTACACTAACAAATTGCTGTACATTTCCAACAAAAGAAATGTAGTTAGCTATTGTAATTATATTTACATTTACATTTAAGTCATTTAGCAGACGCTCTTATCCAGAGCAGTACTGTAAAGAGCAATGCATTATGGGGGCTCAATGGCATTCCGCTACTCCTCTAACATAATATAATAAAATATATATCCCATTTAGCAGACGCTTTTGTCCAAAGCGACTTACAAGTCGGCTGGGGCCACTACTTTTACATATGGGTGGCCCCAGTGGGAATCGAACCCACGACGCTTGGCGTTGCAAGCGCCATGCTCTACCGACTGAGCCACACAGGACTCTACAGTGGCATATTTTGAGGTGTGCTTTGTATGAGGCTATATTTGTTGTACCCATTAGTGTGACTGCTGTACCCCACAGAATACAGTGCAATACCATATTTTTTAAATCTAAAATCTTTGATCTGTAAATCTACAGTAACTTCCTGGATACTGTGCTGCCAGTAATTTACTGTAATTCAGCACTACCCCACAGACTACAGTACCATGCTGTATTTTTGGTATCTGAAAACCTTTTTCTCTAAATCTACTGTGATTTACTGGCTACTGTGCTGCCAGTAATTTGCTGTAATTCAATAGCACCACACAGAATATAGTACCATACGGTATTTTTTTGAGTGCCAAAAACATTTTGAACATTAGTGGGTGCATGGTATTGTTGTTTCTGTCTCATTAATATGTTTTGAGGCGTGCCTTGTGAGGGGCTATATTTGTTGCGCTGTTAGTGAGAGTGTTGTACCAATTTAACGGAAATGTGGTAGTAGTTCTCTAACAATGTAATGCGTATATGGAACATATCAGAGTGGCAGCAAGACTCAAACCTTAAATGGTTGAGTGTTTAGTCCCTGCCACTTTGAAGCCTTTTAAGATCTTTACAAGTGCAAGGATTATATAAAGCACCACATATTATTGGTATGCTGTAATATATGATTACATATTCACTGTTAGCAATTGCTGTAATTTTATTACTTTACTATTTAACAAAGTACTGTATTGTGTTTTGGTGTTTATTTACTGCAGCATTCTGTAAATTGATTGCACAGTGGAGACATTTTTGTGGGAGGGTAAAGAGTTGCTGGCTCATTAACCGATTTCGAGGCATGTCTTGTAAGTGGCGCTATTTGTTGCAATTAGTAAGAATCATGTACCAATTTTAATTATATATAGTAGCAGTGCACCTAACACTTTTGTATGGTTATAAGGACAGATCGAAATGTCAGCAAGGTTTAAACCTTTAGGTTGAGTGGTTTGCTCTGTAATCACTGCCAGTTTGGGAGCCTTTGTTTTAGGCCTCTATAACTGCAAGTGATAGTAAAACCAAATATTCTGTAATATACAAATGCCTAATAGCCAACCTGCTTGCACCAATCCCATGTAATTACAGTCAACTACTGTTAAATACTAATATTAAGTTTACAGTAGCATTTAATTTCTACAAGTATAGTAGGATCATTTTACACTATTGTGATGTCCTTTTAATCAACTGTAGTTTATTGCACTGATTGTAAATTGATTTGGACAAGAGCGTCTGCTAAATTATGTCATGGGAGGAGGGCTGATAATTGGCAGTAATGAGTAATCTGAAAATTTGACTGTCTGATCTGGAAGAAACTGTGGGGTTCATCAGACTACTCCATACCATTGTTTTTCTTCTTGTGGCCTTCTGGCTGTTTTCTCAATCATAACCTCACACAATCCTTGGAGAACAGCCACTAGAATAATCACATTGTGGCCTAGCATCCCTGAGACTCATTGAGCTATCAGTGAAGAGGAGAGAAGTGTTTGACTGACAGAGAGGTGACACTATCTCTACTCGCTCTGTCTGACCATTGGGTGATTTTCACACACACACACACACACACACACACACACACGGTTTTTCAGAAACAAGGTTTCTGCTCCTGAGCAATAGATATTGAGTATGGGTGATGCTGCTACATTTGCAGAGCAGACATCCACAGACTGGTGCTACAGTGAGGTTCAAAAGTATTTGAACAGTGACAGTTTTTGTTGTTGTTTTGGCTTTCTACCCCAGCACTTTGGATTTGAAAATATACAATGACTATAAGTGCAGACTTTCGGCTTTAATTTGAGGTATTTCCATCCATATTCCCCCATTTTAGGGAACCAAAAGTATTTGGTCAAATTCATATATATATATATATATATAATATATATATATATATATATATATTACATACAGTATATCACAAAAATGAGTACACCCTTCACATTTTTGTAAATATTTGAGTATATCTTTTCATGTGACAACACTGAAGAAATGACACTTTGCTACAATGTAAAAAGTAGTGAGTGTACAGCTTGTATAACAGTGTAAATTTCCTGTCCCCTCAAAATAACTCAACACACAGCGTTATGCTAATTAGTGTCAGTTGATGATTATGCTCATGGATCCGGGATTGGTAGTTACAAGAGGTTATTAATTAATGTCTAAACCGCTGGCAACAAAAGTGAGTACACCCCTAACTGTTCGAAGAAGTATGGATCATCCTGATTTTGACCATATAGATTAATGAGCCAAATCTCTTTTTCATCGACTTTCATATTCAAAAAGCTCATTCCTAACTATTTGCACATTCAGATCAAAATTTGTTAATCAATATCACACCTTTTGAGTTCCTTTGTCCATGACAGAAAATTATTTCACCACCCCATTCCTTTTTCCACGCAACTTCATCAAGGATGTAGAGTGAGTTTCCTGTAAACAGTATATGTTATATTTCTTTTCTTTTAGCCACATATAGACTGATCTTCTTTTTTATAATCTGCTAAACCATTACAATTATAAGTAGCTATACTTATTTCGCCCCTTACCATAAATAGATACTATTCTCAGTCTAAATTGACCATAATTAGTGCTTGTAAAGATAGTGCCATCAGAGGTATTATGATAGTCAAAACTAGAGCTTTCAAATGTCTGATATTTAGAATTCAAGAAATAGGTTCTAGCAATATATTTTATTCTCTTGCCTGTTTGCCTGTGAGCCAATGCCACAGATGACAAAATATTGTGTGTAGTAAATCTGGGTAAGTTGAAGTGAATGATATTGGATGTGATGTAGTGAGAGTGTGTGTGATGTCTGTATAAGAGTAAGACTATAATGCGTGCTGTCCAAATAAATAATAACCCCGCCAATTTGCATGGTTGAGTGTCTATGTGTGTAACATGTAGTGCGTATAGCCTTAATATTCATGATGATAATTGTAATCAATATTGTATCACCATCATAGTTGAAATGAAATGTGCTAAGGTAAAAGGATGAAAACTCATGAAAAAACTCTAAGATGGTATATCCTTATTGGGGAAGGATGAGTCAGAGCTGTGCGTTTGCGCGCTCATGTTTATCATCTGTTGCCTGTACGGCTGTAACTTCTTCTGGATGCTTTTACAAGACCAGTTAATGTTTTTTCCTGTTACACTCCTAGAAACAAAGGTTTAGATTTGTTCTTAAAGGGGTAGAAGCACTAGTCACTGTAGTGGTACCATGTAAGATACACCTTTGTACCTTTAGTTATAGGTACATAATATTTAAGATTTGACCTTTCTTACATATAGGCCACAGGTACAAAAGAATGCCTTTATAATAGGTACATTTAGCCTTTGTAGGGTACCACCACAGTGAAAGGGCCATTTATTTATTGTAAATGGAAAAAATGTACATGTGACCACTCTACCATAGACCACTTAAACTGGTACAACACTTCCACTAATGGTTGGCTAAAAATAACTGACTGAAAGCCACGCCTCGAAAATAATTTCCCAGTGTGCCTTGCCTTTTTAAGTGAATTGTTAATTACCACTCATGACTGTTTTTTGTGAAGGTTCTTAATTCGTTCATTTTCAGTCCTGTGGCCTTCACCAAGTGAGTTCCTAGGCAAACATCATTCAGATGTAACTCTTTATGACAAATTACATAGCGCATAAGGCCTTATTTTGAGGCTTAGATTTACCATAATTCAGTGGCCTGAAACTCATGGTTTACAGGTCATATCAGGTTCGTAAGTAGTTACCCTACCTGCAAGTCACATTATACTGCCTATTGGACTCCAGC
>NW_027003737.1:0-5224 GCF_036934945.1 Oncorhynchus masou masou
TGTCAGGATTTGGCCAGGGTTGTTCCGGGTTTTGGTCAGTAGATGCCCCCATTGTGCTTTTTGGTCCCTATGTTTTTCCCTTTGATCCCCATTATTATTTGCACCTGTGTCTCGTTTCCTGATTGTATTTAAACCCTTTGTTTCCCTCAGTTCTGTGCTCTGTGTTTGTATGTTAGCACCCTGCCCTAGTGTTCTGTGTGCTCTTGTCGATTCCGGGCAGACGTTCTTGTGGTATTCTGTTTTTTGTTTTGTTTATTTTGGTGAGTTTCTTTTGAGGTCTTTTGTGTTTTACCTACCACCTTTTGGATTTGCCATTTTTTGTATTTTAGGATTTTTCTTTATTAAATACACCGTCTTAAGTACTGCTGTGTCTGCTTCATCTTCTGGGTTCTGCTGTCTATTCGTGGCTCAGTTGGTTAAGTGACTGTTTCTCACCCTGGAGACCCAGGCTCGAAACCGGGTCCTGACAGTAACACAGAGCCAAAATGAACCCAGAGGCAGCCAGTTCCCAGGACCTTTTTTGCCACGCTGTCCCACCACCAGAGAGACTGTCCAACGCCACGAAGCCGCCCTGGTTCAGCAAGAGGCCTTAATGGCTAGACATTCTCATCTTCTGTCGGAGATGCTGACTTCCATTGCAAAATATCTGATCGACTTACCCCGGCAACAGTTCCCGTCCCAGCACATCAAGTTCACGTACCCATGGCAGCAAGCTGGTCCCCTGGCTGAACCTCGTCTTCCACCTCCCCAACGGTTCTCAGGTGATCCAAGTGCTTGTAAAGGGTTTCTCACTCAATGTTCTCTATCCTTTGAGCTGCAACCCGTCGTTTCCCACCGACCGGTCTAAGATCGCATATATCATCACCCTGCTGTCGGAAAAGCCCTGGCCTGGGCTACTGCTGTGTGGGATGCCCATAGTTCCTGCTGTGCCAGCTACTCTGCCTTTGCTGAGGAATTCAAACGAGTGTTTCAAGGCCCAAGCAGTGGTTCTGACTCAGCCAAACAGCTCCTGACTCTCCATCAAGGTTGGCGCATGCTGACGGACTATGCCATCCAGTTCCGCACGGCAGCAGCGAGTGGCTGGAACAACGAGGCGCTCACGGTGTGCTTTCTGAAAGGCCTTTCCGACACTATCCAAGATGAACTGGCCACTCGGGAACCACCGGACAATCTCGAGTCCCTGATCAAGCTGGCCTCACGCATTGACCAGCGTCTGAGAGAGAGAGAACTCAACCGTAGACCTCTAGCCCCCTATCAGTCCCAGCTCCGAGTCCCCACCTTTATCATCGCTGGCTCCACCGGAACCCATGCAGATTGGACGATCATCTCCCAGGCTGAGAGAGACCGCTCGGATGAGGGAGCGACGCTGTCATATTGCGGCAAACCGGGCCATTTCCGTTCCACGTGTCCCGGGCTCAGGGAAACGCCTGTCCCGTACAGACCGGGGAACTGTAACGGGAAACATAACCCTCCTCCCCATCCGTCCAACTCCCCGTCTGCTCATTCCAGTCACCCTCTCCTGGGACAACCACAAGCCACCTTCAAGCCTTGGTAGACTCTGGAGCCGCAGGTAACTTCATGGATGGTGTCTGGGCGAAGGAGAATGGCGTTCCTCTGAACCTCTAAGTGACCCCATGAGGGTTACTACATTGATGGAAGCCCTCTTGGGATCTGACTCTGGTCACTCATGTCACTACCTCCTTGGAGACTTCAGTTTCACAACACCAGGAATTGATGAACTTTCATTTGATCTCCTGTTCCGAGTTCCCTCTCGTCCTTGGATACCCCTGGCTTCACAGCCATAACCCTCACATCGACTGGTCTGTGGGCACTATCAAGCAGTGGGGTCCTACGTGCCAAGCTACTTGTATTTTCCAGAATTCCCCGAGTTCTACCCGAGTCTTTAGAATCCATCGACCTGACCCGAGTTCCCCGAGTGTTACCATGACCTCAAACTGGTGTTTAGCAAACAGAGGGCCACCATGCTACCACCCCATAGATCTTACGATTGCCCATCGACCTGTTTCCGGGCACTTGCCCCCAGGGGTCGGATCTTTCCCCTATCTCCATCCGAACGAGCTGCTATGGATACCTACATCAAGGACTCTCTGGAAGCAGGCCTCATGCGTCCATCTACCTCCCCGGCGGGAGCAGGGCTTTTCTTTGTGGCCAAGAAAGATGGTGGATTACGTCCTGCATCGACTACCGGGGACTCAATGACATAACCGTCCGTAACCGTTACCCGCTACCCCTATGGCCACAGCCTTCGAGCTGCTCCAGGAAGCAGTTGTTTCACTAAGCTTGACCTGCGGAACGCATACCATCTTGTGCGGATCAGACCTGGTGACCGAGTGGAAGACCGCTTTCAACACGCCTACTGGTCACTATGAATACTTGGTGATGCCCTTCGGCCTGACCAACGCCCCAGCGGTGTTCCAAGCGCTCATAAATGATGTGCTTAGGGATATGCTTAACATATTTGTGTTCGTTTACTTGGATGACATCCTCATCTTTTCGAGCTCCCTTCAAGAACACACTAAGCATGTCAGACAAGTACTCAAACGCCTCCTGGACAGCCATCTGTACGTTAAGCCGGAAAATGTGAATTCCATTCATCCCGAGTACAATTCCTGGGATTTGTAGTGGAACCCGGTCGAGTCCAAATGGACCTAGGGAAGGTAGGGGCGGTAGCGGATTGGCCCACCCCAAACCGTTAAGGATGTTCAGCGTTTCCTGGGCTTCACAAACTTTTACCGCAAGTTCATCAAGAACTTCAGTTTGGTGGCAGCTCCTCTCTCAGCTTTAACCAAAGGTGGCAATGCAAGGTTTTTTGGGGGAAGAGAAGCTGAGACGGCCTTCCAAGGACTCAAGCAGCGCATCCTCTCTGCTCCCATCCTGATACTACCGACTACGGATGAACCATTTGTGGTGGAGGTAGACGCATCAGAGGTTGGTGTTGGAGCTGTCCTGTCTCAGAGGGGTGAAGACAAGAAGCTTCATCCGTGCGCTTTCTTCTCACACCGCTTACCCCGACTGAGAGGAAATACGATGTGGGGGATCGTGAACTCCTAGCGGTTAAGATGGCATTGAAGGAATGGGAGACACTGGCTCGGGGGCTTCTCACCCGTTTCAAGTGCTTACGGACCACAAAATCTGGAGTATATCCAGCAGGCGAAGCGATTGAACTCTAGACAAGCTAGATGGTCTCTTTTCTTCAATCGATTCCAGTTTATCCTCACCTATCGGCCCGGGTCGAAGAATCTCAAACCGGATGCCCTGTCCCGAGTCTACGCTCCTGCCATTCGAGATGACACGGACATGCCTGTCCTTCCTGCTGCTAAGATTGTGGCTCCGATCTCGTGGCAAGTTGAGGATACCGTGAGACGTGCTCAAGCTAGCGAACCGGACCCTAAAGGAGGCCCTGCCAATCGGTTGTTTGTCCCCAAGGCAGTGAGACCAGGTCCTTCTGTGGGGCACTCCTCTCCGCCTCACCTGTCATCCGGGCGTAGGTCGCACCTTGGAGTTCATCCAGCGTAAGTTCTGGTGGCCTACCATAAGAGAAGACGTTGCCACTTTCGTCAATGCCTGCCCCGTGTGCTGCCAGGGCAAATCTTCTCACCTCCGCCCTCAAGGACTCCTTCACCCTTTACCTGTTCCCCACAGACCCTGGTCCCATATCTCATTGGACTTTATTACTGGACTTCCTCCATCCCATGGCAATACTACTATCCTAGTCATAATCGACAGGTTTTCAAAGGCGGCCAGGTTCGGTCCCTCTGACTAAGTTACCTTCTGCCAAGGAAACGGCTGAGTTGGTAATTAATCATGTGTTCCGAGTCTTCGGCATTCCTCAAGATGTGGTTTCTGACAGAGGTCCCCAGTTCGCCTCAAGGTTTTGGAAGGCCTTCTGCCAACTCATGGGGGCTTCTGCCAGTCTATCTTCAGGGTACCATCCGGAGTCCAACGGCCAAACAGAGGATGAATCAAGAGCTGGAAACCACCCTCCGATGTATGACTCGTGACAACCCGTCCACATGGTCATCCTTTTGTTTGGGCCGAATACGCGCACAACACCTTGCGCTCTCCTCCTCCACTGGTATGTCCCCGCACGAGTGTCAGTTTGGCTATGCTCCTCCATTGTTCCCGGACCAGGAGGCAGAAGTCAGAGTGCCTTCAGCCTTGAGGTTCGTCAGACGCTGTCGGCTTATGTGGAGGAAGACCCGTCTTAATCTGATGCGTTCCTCACAGAGGTATCAACAACAAGCCAACAGACGTCCGTCCCGGCCTACCCTGCGCCCGGCCAGAGAGTCTGGCTCTCCACAAGAGACTTACCTCTACGGGTGGAGTCTCGCAAGCTGTCCCAAAAATACATCGGTCCCTTCAAGGTTGCCAGAGAGTTAACCCAGTTTCTTATCGCCACACTTACCCAGATCCCTTAAGATTAATCCCACATTTCATGTGTCATTGTTAAAACCTGTTGTTTTTTCTCCCCTTGTCCCGGCAGACAGACCTCCCCTCCGCCTCGTGTCATTGGAGGCCAGCCGCTTATACCGTCCACCGGATACTGGATTCCCGCCGGGTGCAGCGGTCCTGGCAGTATCTGGTGGACTGGGAAGGCTACGGTCCTGAGGAGCGCTCCTGGGTTCCTGCCAAAGACATCCTGGACCCTGACCTCATTCGTCAGTTCAGGGTCTCCCACCCTGAGAGAGCTGGTAGGAACGTCAGAGCCGTTCCTAGGGGGGGGATTCTGTCAGGATTTGGCCAGGGTTGTTCCGGGTTTTGGTCAGTAGATGCCCCCATTGTGCTTTTGTCCCTATGTTTTTCCCTTTGATCCCCATTATCATTTGCACCTGTGTCTCGTTTCCCTGATTGTATTTAAACCCTTTGTTTCCCTCAGTTCTTGGGCTCTGTGTTTTTTGTATGTTAGCACCCTGCCCTAGTGTTCTGTGTGCTCTTTGTCGATTCCGGTGACGTTCTTGTGGTATTCTGTTTTTTGTTTTTGTTTATTTTTGGTGAGTTTCTTTTGAGGTCTTTTTGTGTTTTACCTACCACCTTTTGGATTTGCCATTTTTTTGTATTTTAGGATTTTTTCTTTATTAAATACACCGTCTTAAGTACTGCTGTGTCTGCCTCATCTTCTGGGTTCTGCTGTCTATTCGTGGCTCAGTTGGTTAAGTGACTGTTTCTCACTCCGGAGACCCAGGTTCGAAACCGGGTCCTGACA
>NW_027003738.1:0-5224 GCF_036934945.1 Oncorhynchus masou masou
TGTCAGGACCCGGTTTCGAACCTGGGTCTCCGGAGTGAGAAACAGTCACTTAACCAACTGAGCCACGAATAGTCAGCAGAACCCAGAAGATGAGGCAGACACAGCAGTACTTAAGACGGTGTATTTAATAAAGAAAAATCCTAAAATACAAAAATGGCAAATCCAAAAGGTGGTAGGTAAAACACAAAAAGACCTCAAAAGAAACTCACCAAAAATAAACAAAAAACAAAACAGAATACCACAAGAACGTCACCCGGAATCGACAAGAGCACACAGAACACTAGGCAGGGTGCTAACATACAAACACAGAGCACAGAACAGAGGGAAACTAAGGGTTTAAATACACTCAGGGGAAACAAGACACAGGTGCAAATAATAAAATGGGGAACAAGGGAAAACATAAGGACAAAAAGACAATGGGGCATCTAGTGACCAACAACCCGAACAACCCTGGCTGGGACCCTGACAGAATCCCCCCTAGGAACGGCTCCCTGACGTTCCCTACCAGCTCTCTCAGGGTGGAGGGCCCTGAACTGACGAATGAGGTCAGGGTCCAGTATGTTCTGCAGGAACCCAGGAGCGCTCCTCAGGACCGTAAGCCTTCCCAGTCCACCAGATACTGCCAGGACCGCTTGCACCCGGCGGGGAGTCCAGTATCCGATGGACGGTATAAGCCGGCTGGCCTCCAATGACACGAGGCGGAGGGGGAGGTCTGTCTGCCGGGACAAGGGGAGAAAAACAACAGGTTTTAACAAGGAAATGTGAAATGTGGGATTAATCTTAAGGGATCTGGGTAAGTGTAGGCGATAAGAAACTGGGTTAACTCTCCTGGCAACCTTAAAGGGACCATGTATTTTTGGGACAGCCATGCAGACTCCACCCGTAGTGGTAAGTCTCTTTAGGAGAGCCAGACTCTCTGGCCGGGGCGCAGGGTAGGCCCGGGACGGCGACGTCTGTTGGCTTGTTGTTGGTACCTCTGTGAGGAACGCATAAGATTAAGACGGGTCTTCCTCCACATAACGACAGCTGCCTGACGAACTTTCAAGGCTGAAGGCACTCTGACTTCTGCCTCCTGGTCCGGGGAACAATGGAGGAGCATAGCCAAACTGACACCGTAAGGGACATACCAGTGGAGGAGGAGCGCAAGTTGTGCGCGTATTCGGCCCAAACAATAAAGGATGACCATGTGGATGGTTGTCACGAGTCATACATCGGAGGGTGGTTTCCAGCTCTTGGATTCATCCTCTCTGTTTGGCCGTTGGACTCCGGATGGTACCTGAAGATAGACTGGCAGAAGCCCCCATGAGTTGGCAGAAGGCCTTCCAAAACCTTGAGGCGAACTGGGGACCTCTGTCAGAAACCACATCTTGAGGAATGGCCGAAGACTCGGAACACATGATTAATTACCAACTCAGCCGCTTCCTTGGCAGAAGGTAACTTAGTCAGAGGAACGAACCTGGCCGCCTTTGAAAACCTGTCGATTATGACTAGGATAGTAGTATTGCCAGCGGGATGGAGGAAGTCCAGTAATAAAGTCCAATGAGATATGGGACCAGGGTCTGTGGGGAACAGGTAAAGGGTGAAGGAGTCCTTGAGTGCAGAGGTGAGAAGATTTGCCCTGGCAGCACACGGGGCAGGCATTGACGAAAGTGGCAACGTCTTCTCTTATGGTAGGCCACCAGAACTTACGCTGGATGAACTCCAAGGTGCCACCTACGCCCGGATGACAGGTGAGGCGAGAGGAGTGCCCCCACAGAAGGACCTGAGTCCTCACTGCCTTGGGGACAAACAACCGATTGGCAGGGCCTCCTTTCGGGTCCGGCCCGCTAGCTTGAGCACGTCTCACGGTATCCTCAACTTGCCACGAGATCGGAGCCACAATCTTAGCAGCAGGAAGGACAGGCATGTCCGTGTCATCTCGAATGGAAGGAGCGTAGACTCGGGACAGGGCATCCGGTTTGAGATTCTTGGAAGTGAGCCGATAGGTGAGGATAAACTGGAATCAATTGGGAAGAAAAGAGACCATCTAGCTTGTCAGAGTTCAACCGCTTCGCCTGCTGGATATACTCCAGATTTTTGTGGTCCGTAAGCACTTGAAACGGTGAGAAGCCCCCTCGAGCCAGTGTCTCCATTCCTTCAATGCCATCTTAACCGCTAGGAGTTCACGATCCCCCACATCGTAGTTCCTCTCAGTCGGGGTAAGCCGTGTGAGAAAGAAAGCGCACGGATGAAGCTTCTTGTCTTCACCCCTCTGAGACAGGACAGCTCCAACACCAACCTCTGATGCGTCTACCTCCACCACAAATGGTTCATCCGTAGTCGGTAGTATCAGGATGGGAGCAGAGTGAGAACGCGCTGCTTGAGTCCTTAGCGCCGTCTCAGCTTCTCTTCCCCACAAAAACTTGCATTGCCACCTTTGGTTAAAGCTGAGAGAGGAGCTGCCACTAAGCTGAAGTTCTTGATGAACTTGCGGTAAAAAAGTTTGTGAAGCCCAGGAAAACGCTGAACATCCTTAACGGATTTGGGGGTGGGGCCAATCCGCTACCGCCCCTACCTTCCTGGGGTCCATTTGGACTCGACCGGTTCCACTACAAATCCAGGAATTGTACTCGGGATGAATGGAATTCACATTTTTCCGGCTTAACGTACAGATGGCTGTCTAGGGAGGCGTTTGGTATCTGACATGCTTAGTGTGTTGAAGGGAGCTCGAAAAGATGAGGATGTCATCCAAGTAAACACCTACAAATATGTTAAGCATATCCCTAAGCACATCGTTTATGAGCGCTGGAACACCGCTGGGGCGTTGGTCAGGCCGAAGGGCATCACCAAGTATTCATAGTGACCAGTAGGCGTGTTGAAAGCGGTCTTCCACTGTCACCAGGGTCTGATCCGCACAAGATGGTATCGTTCCGCAGGTCAAGCTTAGTGAAAACAACTGCTTCCTGGAGCAGCTCGAAGGCTGTGGCCATAAGGGTAGCCGGAGTAGCAGTTCGGACGGTTGGCATTGAGTCCCCGGCAAGTCGATGCAGTGATCGAATCCACCGTCTTTCTTGGTACAAAGAAAAACCCTGCTCCCCGCCGGGAGGTGGATGAGCGCATGAGGCCTGCTTCCAGAGCGTCCTTGATGTAGGTATCCATAGCAGCTCGTTCGGGTGGAGATAGGGAAAAGATCCGACCCCCTGGGGGGCAAGTGCCCGGAAACAGGTCGATGGGGCAATCATAAGGTCTATGGGGTGGTAGCATGGTGGCCCTCTGTTTGGCTAAACACCAGTTTGAGGTCATGGTAACACTGGAACTCAGGTCAGGTCGATGGATTCTAAAGACTCGGGAGAACCCGCTGGGACTGGAAAATACAAGTAGCTTGGCACAGGACCCACTGCTTGATAGTGCCCACAGACCTCAGCTCGATGTGAGGGGTTATGGCTGTGAAGCCAGGGGTATCCAAGGACGAGAGGGACTGGGTCAGAGATCAAATGAAAGTTCATCAATTCCTGGTGTTGTGAAACTGAAAGTCGCAAGGAGGTAGTGACATGAGTGACAAGTCCAGATCCCAAAGGGCTTCCATCCAATGTAGTAACCCTCATGGGGTCACTTAGAGGTTCAGAGGGAACGCCATTCTCCTTCGCCCAGACACCATCCATGAAGTTACCTGCGGCTCCAGAGTCTACCAAGGCTTGAAGGTGAAGCTTGTGGTTGTCCCAGGAGAGGGTGACTGGAATGAGCAGACGGGAGTTGGACGGATGGGAGGAGGTTATGTTTCCCGTTACAGTTCCCCCCGGTCTGTACGGGACAGAGCGTTTCCCTGGAGCCCGGGACACGTGGAACGGAAATGGCCCGGTTTGCCGCAATATAGACAGCGTCGCTCCCTCATCCGGCGGTCTCTCTCAGCCTGGGAGATGCGTCCAATCTGCATGGGTTCCGGTTGTGCCAGCGATGATAAAGGTGGGGACTCGGAGCTGGGACTGATAGGGGCTAGAGGTCTACGGTTGAGTTCTCTCTCTCTCAGACGCTGGTCAATGCGTGAGGCCAACTTGATCAGGGACTCGAGATTGTCCGGTGGTTCCCGAGTGGCCAGTTCATCTTGGATAGTGTCGGAAAGGCCTTTCAGAAAGCACACCGTGAGCGCCTCGTTGTTCCAGCCACTCGCTGCTGCCACCGTGCGGAACTGGATGGCATAGTCCGTCACGCTGCGCCAACCTTGATGGAGAGTCAGGAGCTGTTTGGCTGAGTCAGAACCACTGCTTGGGCCTTGAAACACTCGTTTGAATTCCTCAGCAAAGGCAGAGTAGCTGGCACAGCAGGAACTATGGGCATCCCACACAGCAGTAGCCCAGGCCAGGGCTTTTTCCGACAGCAGGGTGATGATATATGCGATCTTAGACCGGTCGGTGGGAAACGACGAGGGTTGCAGCTCAAAGGAGAGAGAACATTGAGTGAGAAACCCTTTACAAGCACTTGGATCACCTGAGAACCGTTGGGGAGGTGGAAGACGAGGTTCAGCCAGGGGGTTAACTGCCATGGGTACGTGAACCTGAGGTACTGGAACGGGAACTGTTGCCGGGGTAAGTCGATCAGATATTTGCTTAATGGAAGTCAGCATCTCCGACAGAAGATGAGAATGTCTAGCCATTAAGGCCTCTTGCTGAACCAGGGCGGCTTCGTGGCGTTGGACAGTCTCCTGGTGGTGGAACAGCGTGGAAAAAGGTCCTGGGAACTGGCTGCCTCTGGGTTCATTTTTTGGCTCTGTGTTTCTGTCAGGACCCGGTTTCGAACCTGGGTCTCCGGAGTGAGAAACAGTCACTTAACCAACTGAGCCACGAATAGTCAGCAGAACCCAGAAGATGAGGCAGACACAGCAGTACTTAAGACGGTGTATTTAATAAAGAAAAAATCCTAAAATACAAAAAATGGCAAATCCAAAAGGTGGTAGGTAAAACACAAAAAGACCTCAAAAGAAACTCACCAAAAATAAACAAAAACAAAAAACAGAATACCACAAGAACGTCACCCGGAATCGACAAGAGCACACAGAACACTAGGGCAGGGTGCTAACATACAAACACAGAGCACAGAACAGAGGGAAACTAAGGGTTTAAATACACTCAGGGAAAACGAGACACAGGTGCAAATAATAATGGGGAACAAGGGAAAAACATAAGGACAAAAAGCACAATGGGGGCATCTAGTGACCAACAACCGGAACAACCCTGGCCAAATCCTGACA
>NW_027003739.1:0-5223 GCF_036934945.1 Oncorhynchus masou masou
TGTCAGGACCCGGTTACGAACCTGGGTCTCCGGAGTGAGAAACAGTCACTTAACCAACTGAGCCACGAATAGTCAGCAGAACCCAGAAGATGAGGCAGACACAGCAGTACTTAAGACGGTGTATTTAATAAAGTAAAAAGGAGAAGTCCTTCAATACAAAATGGTAAATCCAAAAAGGTGGTAGGAACAGCACAAAAAAAGCCCTCAAGATAATCAAAAAACAAAAACAAATTCCACAAGAGCATCCACCGGAATCGACAAGAATACACAGAACACTAGGGCTGGGTGCTAAACATACAAACACAGAGCACAGAACTGAGGAAACTAAGGGTTTAAATACAATCAGGAGAAACGAGGCACAGGTGCAAATAATAATGGGGAACAAGGGAAAAAACATAAGGTCAAAAAGCACAATGGGGGCATATAGTGACCAAACCCCGGAACAACCTGGCCACAATCCTGACAGAATCCCCCTCTAGAACGGCTCCTGACGTTCCTGCCAGCTCTCTCAGGGTGGAGGGCCTGAACTGATGAATGAGGTCAGGGTCCAGGATGTCTTTGGCAGGAACCCAGAGCGCTCCTCGGGACCGCAGCCTTCCCAGTCCACCAGATACTGCCAGGACCGCTGCACCCGGGGGGAATCCAGTATCCGATGGACGGTATAAACCGGCTGGCCTCCAATGACACGAGGCGGAGGAGGTCTGTCTGCCAGACAAGGGGAGAAAAACAACAGGTTTTTAACAATGAAATGTGAAATGTGGGATTAATCTTAAGGGATCTGGGTAAGTGTGGCGATAAGAAACTGGGTTAACTCTCCTGGCAACCTTGAAGGGACCGATGTATTTTTGGACAGCTTGCGAGACTCCACCCGTAGAGGTAAGTCTCTTGTGGAGAGCCAGACTCTCTGGCCGGGCGCAGGGTAGGCCCGGGACGGCGACGTCTGTTGGTTTGTTGTTGGTACCTCTGTGAGGAACGCATAAGATTAAGACGGGTCTTCCTCCACATAAGCCGACAGCGTCTGACTTAACTTCAAGGCTGAAGGCACTCTGACTTCTGCCTCCTGGTCCGGGAACAATGGAGGAGCATAGCCAAACTGACACTCGTGCGGGGGACATACCAGTGGAGGAGGAGCGCAAGGTGTTGTGCGCGTATTCGGCCCAAACAATAAAGGATGACCATGTGGACGTGGGTTGTCACGAGTCATACATCGGAGGGTGGTTTCCAGCTCTTGATTCATCCTCTCTGTTTGGCCGTTGGACTCCGGATGGTACCCTGAAGATAGACTGGCAGAAGCCCCCATGAGTTGGCAGAAGGCCTTCCAAAACCTTGAGGCGAACTGGGGACCTCTGTCAGAAACCATATCTTGAGGAATCCCGAAGACTCGGAACACATGATTAATTACCAACTCAGCCGTTTCCTTGGCAGAAGGTAACTTAGTCAGAGGGATCGAACCTACGCCTTTGAAAACCTGTCGATTATGACTAGGACAGTAGTATTGCCATGGGATGGAGGAAGTCCAGTAATAAAGTCCAATGAGATATGGGACCAGGGTCTGTGGGGAACAGGTAAAGGGTGAAGGAGTCCTTGAGGGCGGGAGGTGAGAAGATTTGCCCTGGCAGCACACGGGACAGGCATTGACGAAAGTGGCAACGTCTTCTCTTATGGTAGGCCACCAGAACTTACGCTGGATGAACTCCAAGGTGCGACCTACGCCCGGATGACAGGTGAGGCGAGAGGAGTGCCCCCTTCAGAAGGACCTGAGTCCTCACTGCCTTGGGGACAAACAACCGATTGGCAGGACCTCCTTTCGGGTCCGGTTCGCTAGCTTGAGCACGTCTCGCGGTATCCTCAACTTGCCACGAGATCGGAGCCACAATCTTAGCAGCAGGAAGGACAGGCATGTCCGTGTCATCTCGAATGGCAGGAGCGTAGACTCGGGACAGGGCATCCGGTTTGAGATTCTTCGACCCGGGCCGATAGGTGAGGATAAACTGGAATCGATTGAAGAAAAGAGACCATCTAGCTTGTCTAGAGTTCAACCGCTTCGCCTGCTGGATATACTCCAGATTTTTGTGGTCCGTAAGCACTTGAAACGGGTGAGAAGCCCCCTCGAGCCAGTGTCTCCATTCCTTCAATGCCATCTTAACCGCTAGGAGTTCACGATCCCCACATCGTAGTTCCTCTCAGTCGGGGTAAGCCGGTGTGAGAAGAAAGCGCACGGATGAAGCTTCTTGTCTTCACCCCTCTGAGACAGGACAGCTCCAACACCAACCTCTGATGCGTCTACCTCCACCACAAATGGTTCATCCGTAGTCGGTAGTATCAGGATGGGAGCAGAGAGAACGCGCTGCTTGAGTCCTTGGAAGGCCGTCTCAGCTTCTCTTCCCCACAAAAACCTTGCATTGCCACCCTTGGTTAAAGCTGAGAGAGGGGCTGCCACCAAGCTGAAGTTCTTGATGAACTTGCGGTAAAAGTTTGTGAAGCCCAGGAAACGCTGAACTTCCTTAACGGATTTGGGGGTGGGCCAATCCGCTACCGCCCCTACCTTCCTGGGGTCCATTTGGACTCGACCGGGTTCCACTACAAATCCCAGGAATTGTACTCGGGATGAATGGAATTCACATTTTCCGGCTTAACGTACAGATGGCTGTCCAGGAGGCGTTTGAGTACTTGTCTGACATGCTTAGTGTGTTCTTGAAGGAGCTCGAAAAGATGAGGATGTCATCCAAGTAAACGAACACAAATATGTTAAGCATATCCCTAAGCACATCGTTTATGAGCGCTTGGAACACCGCTGGGGCGTTGGTCAGGCCGAAGGGCATCACCAAGTATTCATAGTGACCAGTAGGCGTGTTGAAAGCGGTCTTCCACTCGTCACCAGGTCTGATCCGCACAAGATGGTATGCGTTCCGCAGGTCAAGCTTAGTGAAAACAACTGCTTCCTGGAGCAGCTCGAAGGCTGTGGCCATAAGGGGTAGCGGGTAACGGTTACGGACGGTTATGGCATTGAGTCCCCGGTAGTCGATGCAAGGACGTAATCCACCGTCTTTCTTGGCCACAAAGAAAAACCCTGCTCCCGCCGGGGAGGTGGATGGACGCATGAGGCCTGCTTCCAGAGCGTCCTTGATGTAGGTATCCATAGCAGCTCGTTCGGGTGGAGATAGGGAAAAGATCCGACCCCTGGGGGGCAAGTGCCCGGAAACAGGTCGATGGGGCAATCGTAAGGTCTATGGGGTGGTAGCATGGTGGCCCTCTGTTTGCTAAACACCAGTTTGAGGTCATGGTAACACTCGGGAACTCGGGTCAGGTCGATGGATTCTAAAGACTCGGGAGTAGAACTCGGGGAATTCTGGAAAATACAAGTAGCTTGGCACGTAGGACCCCACTGCTTGATAGTGCCCACAGACCAGTCGATGTGAGGGTTATGGCTGTGAAGCCAGGGGTATCCAAGGACGAGAGGGAACTCGGAACAGGAGATCAAATGAAAGTTCATCAATTCCTGGTGTTGTGAAACTGAAAGTCGCAAGGAGGTAGTGACATGAGTGACAAGTCCAGATCCCAAAGGGCTTCCATCCAATGTAGTGACCCTCATGGGTTCACTTAGAGGTTCAGAGGGAACGCCATTCTCCTTCGCCCAGACACCATCCATGAAGTTACCTGCGGCTCCAGAGTCTACCAAGGCTTGAAGGTGAAGCTTGTGGTTGTCCCAGGAGAGGGTGACTGGAATGAGCAGACGGGAGTTGGATGGATGGGGAGGAGGTTATGTTTCCGTTACAGTTCCCCCGGTCTGTACGGGACAGAGCGTTTCCCTGGAGCCCGGGACACGTGGAACGGAAATGGCCCGGTTTGCCGCAATATAGACAGCGTCGCTCCCTCATCCGGCGGTCTCTCTCAGCCTGGGAGATGCGTCCAATCTGCATGGGTTCCGATGGAGCCAGCGAGGATAAAGGTGGGGACTCGGAGCTGGGACTGATAGGGGCTAGAGGTCTACGGTTGAGTTCTCTCTCTCTCAGACGCTGGTCAATGCGTGAGGCCAACTTGATCAGGGACTCGAGATTGTCCGGTGGTTCCCGAGTGGCCAGTTCATCTTGGATAGTGTCGGAAAGGCCTTTCAGAAAGCACACCGTGAGCGCCTCGTTGTTCCAGCCACTTGCTGCTGCCACCGTGCGGAACTGGATGGCATAGTCCGTCACGCTGCGCCAACCTTGGTGGAGAGTCAGGAGCTGTTTGGCTGAGTCAGAACCACTGCTTGGGCCTTGAAACACTCGTTTGAATTCCTCAGCAAAGGCAGAGTAGCTGGCACAGCAGGAACTATGGGCATCCCACACAGCAGTAGCCCAGGCCAGGGCTTTTCCGACAGCAGGGTGATGATATAAGCGATCTTAGACCGGTCGGTGGGAAACGACGAGGGTTGTAGCTCAAAGGAGAGAGAACATTGGGTGAGAAACCCTTTACAAGCACTTGGATCACCTGAGAACCGTTGGGGAGATGGAAGACGAGGTTCAGCCAGGGGGTTAACTGCCATGGGTACGTGAATCTGAGGTACTGGGACGGGAACTGTTGCCGGGGTAAGACGATCAGATATTTGCTTAATGGAAGTCAGCATCTCCGACAGAAGATGAGAATGTCTAGCCATTAAGGCCTCTTTGCTGAACCAGGGCGGCTTAAGTGGCGTTGGACAGTCTCCTGGTGGTGGGACAGCATGGCAAAAGGTCCTGGGAACTGGCTGCCTCTGGGTTCATTTTTGGCTCTGTGTTTCTGTCAGGACCCAGTTACGAACCTGGGCCCGGAGTGAGAAACAGTCACTTAACCAACTGAGCCACGAATAGTCAGCAGAACCCAGAAGATGAGGCAGACACAGCAGTACTTCAAGACGGTGTATTTAATAAAGTAAAAGGAGAAGTCCTTCAATACAAATGGTAAATCCAAAAAAGGTGGTAGAACAGCACACAAAAAAGCCTCAAAAGATACTCAAAAAAACAAAAACAGAATTCCACAAGAGCATCCACCGGAATCGACAAGAATACACAGAACACTAGGGCTGGGTGCTAACATACAAACACAGAGCACAGAACTGAGGGAAACTAAGGGTTTAAATACAATCAGGGGAAACGAGGCGCAGGTGCAAATAATAATGGGGAACAAGGGAAAAACATAAGGTCAAAAAGCACAATGGGGGCATCTAGTGACCAAAACCCGGAACAACCCTGGCCAAATCCTGAC
>NW_027003740.1:0-5223 GCF_036934945.1 Oncorhynchus masou masou
TGTCAGGACCCGGTTACGAACCTGGGTCTCCGGGTGAGAAACAGTCACTTAACCAACTGAGCCACGAATAGTCAGCAGAACCCAGAAGATGAGGCAGACACAGCAGTACTTAAGACGGTGTATTTAATAAAGTAAAAAGGAGAAGTCCTTCAATACAAAAATGGCAAATCCAAAAGGTGGTAGGAATAGCACAAAAAAGCCTCAAGAGATACTCAAAAACAAAAACAGAATTCCACAAGAGCATCCACGGAATCGACAAGAATACACAGAACACTAGGGCTGGGTGCTAACATACAAACACAGAGCACAGAACTGAGGGAAACTAAGGGTTTAAATACAATCAGGGGAAACGAGGCACAGGTGCAAATAATAATGGGGAACAAGGGAAAAAACATAAGGTCAAAAAGCACAATGGGGGCATCTAGTGACCAAAACCCGGAACAACCCTGGCCAAATCCTGACAGAGATCCCCCTAGGAACCGGCTCTGACGTTTCCTACCAGCTCTCTCAGGGTGGAGGGCCCTGAACTGACGAATGAGGTCAGGGTCCAGGATGTCTTTGGCAGGAACCCAGGAGCGCTCCTCGGGACCGTAGCCTTCCCAGTCCACCAGATACTGCCAGGACCGCTGCACCCGGCGGGAATCCAGTATCCGATGGACGGTATAAGCCGGCTGGCCTCCAATGACACGAGGCGGAGGGGAGGTCTGTCTGCCGGGACAAGGGGAGAAAAAACAACAGGTTTTAACAATGAAATGTGAAATGTGGGATTAATCTTAAGGGATCTGGGTAAGTGTAGGCGATAAGAAACTGGGTTAACTCTCCTGGCAACCTTGAAGGGACCGATGTATTTTTGGGACAGCTTGCAGAGACTCCACCCGTAGAGGTAAGTCTCTTGTGGAGAGCCAGACTCTCTGGCCGGGGCGCAGGGTAGGCCCGGGACGGCGGCGTCTGTTGGCTTGTTGTTGGTACCTCTGTGAGGAACGCATAAGATTAAGACGGGTCTTCCTCCACATAAGCCGACAGCGTCTGACGAACTTCAAGGCTGAAGGCACTCTGACTTCTGCCTCCTGGTCCGGGAACAATGGAGGAGCATAGCCAAACTGACACTCGTGCGGGGACATACCAGTGGAGGAGGAGCGCAAGGTGTTGTGCGCGTATTCGGCCCAAACAATAAAGGATGACCATGTGGACGGGTTGTCACGAGTCATACATCGGAGGGTGGTTTCCAGCTCTTGATTCATCCTCTCTGTTTGGCCGTTGGACTCCGGATGGTACCCTGAAGATAGACTGGCAGAAGCCCCCATGAGTTGGCAGAAGGCCTTCCAAAACCTTGAGGCGAACTGGGGACCTCTGTCAGAAACCATATCTTGAGGAATGCCGAAGACTCGGAACACATGATTAATTACCAACTCAGCCGTTTCCTTGGCAGAAGGTAACTTAGTCAGAGGGACGAACCTGGCCGCCTTTGAAAACCTGTCGATTATGACTAGGATAGTAGTATTGCCATGGGATGGAGGAAGTCCAGTAATAAAGTCCAATGAGATATGGGACCAGGGTCTGTGGGGAACAGGTAAAGGGTGAAGGAGTCCTTGAGGGCGGAGGTGAGAAGATTTGCCCTGGCAGCACACGGGACAGGCATTGACGAAAGTGGCAACGTCTTCTCTTATGGTAGGCCACCAGAACTTACGCTGGATGAACTCCAAGGTGCGACCTACGCCCGGATGACAGGTGAGGCGAGAGGAGTGCCCCCACAGAAGGACCTGAGTCCTCACTGCCTTGGGGACAAACAACCGATTGGCAGGACCTCCTTTCGGGTCCGGTTCGCTAGCTTGAGCACGTCTCACGGTATCCTCAACTTGCCACGAGATCGGAGCCACAATCTTAGCAGCAGGAAGGACAGGCATGTCCGTGTCATCTCGAATGGCAGGAGCGTAGACTCGGGACAGGGCATCCGGTTTGAGATTCTTCGACCCGGGCCGATAGGTGAGGATAAACTGGAATCGATTGAAGAAAAGAGACCATCTAGCTTGTCTAGAGTTCAACCGCTTCGCCTGCTGGATATACTCCAGATTTTTGTGGTCCGTAAGCACTTGAAACGGGTGAGAAGCCCCCTCGAGCCAGTGTCTCCATTCCTTCAATGCCATCTTAACCGCTAGGAGTTCACGATCCCCCACATCGTAGTTCCTCTCAGTCGGGGTAAGCCGGTGTGAGAACGAAGCGCACGGATGAAGCTTCTTGTCTTCACCCCTCTGAGACAGGACAGCTCCAACACCAACCTCTGATGCGTCTACCTCCACCACAAATGGTTCATCCGTAGTCGGTAGTATCAGGATGGGAGCAGAGAGAACGCGCTGCTTGAGTCCTTGGAAGGCCGTCTCAGCTTCTCTTCCCCACAAAACCTTGCATTGCCACCCTTGGTTAAAGCTGAGAGAGGGGCTGCCACCAAGCTGAAGTTCTTGATGAACTTGCGGTAAAAGTTTGTGAAGCCCAGGAAACGCTGAACTTCCTTAACGGATTTGGGGGTGGGCCAATCCGCTACCGCCCCTACCTTCCTGGGGTCCATTTGGACTCGACCGGGTTCCACTACAAATCCCAGGAATTGTACTCGGGATGAATGGAATTCACATTTTTCCGGCTTAACGTACAGATGGCTGTCCAGGAGGCGTTTGAGTACTTGTCTGACATGCTTAGTGTGTTCTTGAAGGGAGCTCGAAAAGATGAGGATGTCATCCAAGTAAACGAACACAAATATGTTAAGCATATCCCTAAGCACATCGTTTATGAGCGCTTGGAACACCGCTGGGGCGTTGGTCAGGCCGAAGGGCATCACCAAGTATTCATAGTGACCAGTAGGCGTGTTGAAAGCGGTCTTCCACTCGTCACCAGGTCTGATCCGCACAAGATGGTATGCGTTCCGCAGGTCAAGCTTAGTGAAAACAACTGCTTCCTGGAGCAGCTCGAAGGCTGTGGCCATAAGGGGTAGCGGGTAACTTGGTTACGGACGGTTATGGCATTGAGTCCCCGGTAGTCGATGCAAGGACGTAATCCACCGTCTTTCTTGGCCACAAAGAAAAACCCTGCTCCCGCCGGGGAGGTGGATGGACGCATGAGGCCTGCTTCCAGAGCGTCCTTGATGTAGGTATCCATAGCAGCTCGTTCGGGTGGAGATAGGGAAAGATCCGACCCCTGGGGGGCAAGTGCCCGGAAACAGGTCGATGGGGCAATCGTAAGGTCTATGGGGTGGTAGCATGGTGGCCCTCTGTTTGCTAAACACCAGTTTGAGGTCATGGTAACACTCGGGAACTCGGGTCAGGTCGATGGATTCTAAAGACTCGGGAGTAGAACTCGGGAATTCTGGAAAATACAAGTAGCTTGGCACGTAGGACCCCACTGCTTGATAGTGCCCACAGACCAGTCGATGTGAGGGTTATGGCTGTGAAGCCAGGGGTATCCAAGGACGAGAGGGAACTCGGAACAGGAGATCAAATGAAAGTTCATCAATTCCTGGTGTTGTGAAACTGAAAGTCGCAAGGAGGTAGTGACATGAGTGACAAGTCCAGATCCCAAAGGGCTTCCATCCAATGTAGTGACCCTCATGGGTTCACTTAGAGGTTCAGAGGGAACGCCATTCTCCTTCGCCCAGACACCATCCATGAAGTTACCTGCGGCTCCAGAGTCTACCAAGGCTTGAAGGTGAAGCTTGTGGTTGTCCCAGGAGAGGGTGACTGGAATGAGCAGACGGGAGTTGGACGGATGGGAGGAGGTTATGTTTCCCGTTACAGTTCCCCCGGTCTGTACGGGACAGAGCGTTTCCCTGGAGCCCGGGACACGTGGAACGGAAATGGCCCGGTTTGCCGCAATATAGACAGCGTCGCTCCCTCATCCGGCGGTCTCTCTCAGCCTGGGAGATGCGTCCAATCTGCATGGGTTCCGATGGAGCCAGCGAGGATAAAGGTGGGGACTCGGAGCTGGGACTGATAGGGGCTAGAGGTCTACGGTTGAGTTCTCTCTCTCTCAGACGCTGGTCAATGCGTGAGGCCAACTTGATCAGGGACTCGAGATTGTCCGGTGGTTCCCGAGTGGCCAGTTCATCTTGGATAGTGTCGGAAAGGCCTTTCAGAAAGCACACCGTGAGCGCCTCGTTGTTCCAGCCACTTGCTGCTGCCACCGTGCGGAACTGGATGGCATAGTCCGTCACGCTGCGCCAACCTTGGTGGAGAGTCAGGAGCTGTTTGGCTGAGTCAGAACCACTGCTTGGGCCTTGAAACACTCGTTTGAATTCCTCAGCAAAGGCAGAGTAGCTGGCACAGCAGGAACTATGGGCATCCCACACAGCAGTAGCCCAGGCCAGGGCTTTTTCCGACAGCAGGGTGATGATATAAGCGATCTTAGACCGGTCGGTGGGAAACGACGAGGGTTGTAGCTCAAAGGAGAGAGAACATTGGGTGAGAAACCCTTTACAAGCACTTGGATCACCTGAGAACCGTTGGGGAGGTGGAAGACGAGGTTCAGCCAGGGGTTAACTGCCATGGGTACGTGAATCTGAGGTACTGGGACGGGAACTGTTGCCGGGGTAAGACGATCAGATATTTGCTTAATGGAAGTCAGCATCTCCGACAGAAGATGAGAATGTCTAGCCATTAAGGCCTCTTGCTGAACCAGGGCGGCTTCGTGGCGTTGGACAGTCTCCTGGTGGTGGGACAGCATGGCAAAAAGGTCCTGGGAACTGGCTGCCTCTGGGTTCATTTTTGGCTCTGTGTTTCTGTCAGGACCCGGTTACGAACCTGGGTCTCCGGAGTGAGAAACAGTCACTTAACCAACTGAGCCACGAATAGTCAGCAGAACCCAGAAGATGAGGCAGACACAGCAGTACTTAAGACGGTGTATTTAATAAAGTAAAAAGGAGAAGTCCTTCAATACAAAAATGGCAAATCCAAAAGGTGGTAGGAATAGCACAAAAAGCCTCAAGAGATACTCAAAAACAAAAACAGAATTCCACAAGAGCATCCACCGGAATCGACAAGAATACACAGAACACTAGGGCTGGGTGCTAACATACAAACACAGAGCACAGAACTGAGGGAAACTAAGGGTTTAAATACAATCAGGGGAAACGAGGCACAGGTGCAAATAATAATGGGGAACAAGGGAAAAACATAAGGTCAAAAAGCACAATGGGGGCATCTAGTGACCAAAACCCGGAACAACCCTGGCCAAATCCTG
>NW_027003741.1:0-5222 GCF_036934945.1 Oncorhynchus masou masou
CATACCTTAAGGGAACATTTCGACAATCACCGTATGGTTAGTGAGAAAGTCCCTATTGGAACTGTACGGTCCCTTACTAGACGTCCGAAAACATTTAAAAATTCGGGACGGCGTCGGGCGAGCGGCAGGGCCAGACCTACCGGGAAGTCATCAAATGAACTTTGTCGGACATTCGGTTTTCGTTTAATAAAATAAACAAATTTTAGCCCATTTTTGCGCTATGCCGGAATATCCCACAAGAGGGCATAAGCAATCATATTGCTATTGGACAAAACATCCCGAATCACGACGTGCCATATCTCGAAAACTGAAAATATTTCGAAGCCGAAACTTGGTGAGCGTAGGTTTGGCATTATGGGAAGATGGCCCCGAACAAGATGGCGTCTAGGCCTCAACGGTTTTTGAGTTATGGCCATATTTCTGGGATTAAAGGTCCAAAATGAAAATAGAGAAAAGATTTTTTCACTTCACGTCAAAGTCAAGGAGCCTCCGGTGTCAATAAAAAAATCGGCCATTTATCTATCGTCATTTAAGAGGAAATCGTACGATGACCAGATCGTGATGTTCAGATATAGGTGTTTTTTTTTCAATGCATATAGATCCAGTTGCAGGGTGTTCATACGAATATTTTTAAAAATGTGCTATGAGCTCTGCGACATTTCTGTGATTTTCTATGATTTTTCTGAAATAACACACACTCATAAACCCTCCGTAAATAACTCAGTTGTTAACGTAAAGACTTAAAACTCAGGATTCTGTAAAGGCATACCCCAATGAGGATATGGGTTTATTTATAGCTTCCTGTGCCAAACCGGAAGTGCCATGGTGGTGTCTCAGGGGCTGTTTGGAAGGGTTAAAAAAAATCAGATCTGTCCAAAACTTCATATGTGTGATTAGACAACCCCATGAACTGTAAATCAGTCATTTTTCCCATAAAAATTCAAAGGAAAAATAAATCACACAGATACACAACTTGGATGGAGGACGAAGTATTGGGGTGTGTAGAGACTGACAGTGCCTCCAATAGTTAGCTTTGTTCGAGCCAAAAAGAACCGTCAGACCTAGAGTTCCGAAACTTTAGAATCCTGTTCTAGACCTCAGGTAGATAGTGCGTGGTGAGTTACGGCGCTCTAGGAGGTTCTCGGACCGAGAAACAGCGTTTAACATTTGCAATGACTTCAATTCATTTTGACCATTACGAAAATGGCGACATTTAGAAATGTCCCAGAGACACAAGGCTAGGTGCATTGTGACCGTCTCGGCCCATAGAGACAGAACCCAACATCTCGGTCCGATAGCTCATTCAAGGACCCCGTAGCAAGGCATGGAAAAAAGTGGATTTTCAGCACCAATTAGGCTTTTACTCGGACACCAAATGACCTATCGAGCCGAAACTCGGGACAGGGTCAGCCTCACATAGGACTACACATAATGTCCGAACTGGCCCCCCAGCTAGAAAGTAACTATGTGTTTTATGGTTTTTTAATGTTTTGTACCGAAGGCCCTTGTGAATTTTGGCCAGCTCTGAAGTATGTTATACTTGGCTCTAAATGAGTTGGGAAAAGTGGGTTTGGTGTCAGTTTATTATCCAGTTTGGTGTCAGAATGATATCTGAATTGTTTGATGGACAGTGACTTGCCGAGTGACTCTTATTCCATTAGCAATATGTTTAGCGGTGAGGTACCATCACCAGCGACATTCACAGGAAATCCTTTAGCCCAAGCGGCAGTGGAAGGTACAGTATCACTGCCCAGCCATCCCTATGTCATGGAACAAGTCAATTTGGCATTCCTGCACTTGATTTTTATGGCATGACAAATTGGTGATGGTGAATGCCCAGTTAACCATATGGCAAATGCACAGTGACTTTGAAAGAGTGAGAAAAAATCACCAAATGGTTATTAAACAAAGCCTAATGAGCGATGGAGAGGTACCAGAATCACTGCCGAGCCATCCCAGTTCTCCAGACTGATCAGTACAGCATTCCTGCACGAATTTTCAGTGACTTTGCAAGTAAGGAACATTTGCAATATGTTTTAGCAGTGAGGTACCATCACCAAAAGCGACATTCTGGAAATCAACCCAAACAGGCGATGGAGAGGTACCAGAATCACTCTCCCGAGTTCATCAGGCCAGTCAATTGGCATTCCTGCATGATTTTTATGGCATGACAAATTGGTGATGGTGAATGCCCATGGTCAATATATGGCAAATGCACCCTAATGAGCGATGGAGAGGTACCAGAATTGGGAGCTTCATCCCGAGTTCATCGGCCAGTGCATTCCTGCAAAAGTGACTTTTGCAAAAGTATGAACATTTGCAATATGTTTTAACAGCTTAGGTACCATCACCAAAAGCTTACATTCTGAAATCAACTCAAACGAGCGATGGAGAGGTACCAGAATCACTGCCGAGCCATCCCGAGTTCATCGGGCCAGTCAATCCCGCAGTTCAGTGACCAGAGTAAGGAACATTTGCAATATGTTTTAACAGTGAGGTACCATCACCAAAAGCGACATTCTCCTGAAATCAACCCAAACGAGCGATGGAGAGGTGTACCAAAATCACTGCCCAGCATGTCATCGGGCCAGTCAATTTGGCATTCCTGCATGATTTTTATGGCATGACAAATTAAGATGGTGACTGCCCAGTTAACCATATGGCAAATGCACAGTGACTTTGCAAAAGTGAGAAAACATAAACAAATGGACATGATGAAATCAACACCACGAGTGATTGAAAGGAACAACAATCACTGCCCGGCCATCCCGAGTTCATCAGGCCAGTCAATTTTGCATTTCTGAAGGATTTTTGAGAATGTCAAATTTTTATGACATTTGGCCCCCACAAAACATATGCCTTATGCACAAGCAAAAAAAAAAAAGATTATGAAAAATAAAATATGACTAAAGATGTTGATACAGTTCTTATACGTGTAACTGACACAAAATTCGATTTTTTTCTGAAAAACGGTCCAGAAAGCTTTTTTAGGGGGTGTGAAGTTTTTTTATGAAATTTAATAATTTTTGACTTTTGACTTCTGACTTCCTATGAAATCATATTGCAGATGGACAAAACACATGCAATAATGCGCAGTAAAAAAAATAAATAAAATTATGATAATAAAATATGACTAAAGTATGTTGATACAGTTCTTATACGTGTGTAACTGACACAAAATTGAAAAATATTTCGAAAAAACGGTCCAGAAAGCACTTTTTTAGGGGTGTGAAGTTTTAAGAAATTTAATAATTTTTGACTTTTGACTTCTGTCTTCCTATGAAATCATATTGCAGATGGACAAAACATATGCAATAATGCGCAAGTAAAAAATTTTAAAAAATTATGATAATAAAATTGGACAAAAGTATTTTCATACAGTTCTTATACATGTGTAATTGTCAAAAAATGCGAAAGAATTTCGAAAACGGTCCAGAAAGCACTTTTTTAAGGGGTGATACGTTTTTTTCAAAAAATTCATTTTTTCAAAATTTGGCTTTTGGATGTTGACTTGGAGTCCAATATCAATATGAAAAACCATGGTGGAGCGCAATCGCCACCTGTTGGATTTTTGAAGTGTTACAACTGGCAATAGCCATATGGCAATTGAAGTAAACTTTGCATGAATCAACGCCGCTTTGGGTGGTATTGGCCAATGTGTACATGGTTTGTCCTATGCCAATAATTTGCCATTCATTTTTGTCCACTACGGGGTGAATTCCCTTACTAAATCAGCTATATCAAAGTTCTGTCTAAGTTTCATTCAGGTGTCGAACAGAATTTGGTCTACAACCGGGAATTGTTGATGATGTGGGGTGCAAAACCTTGTAAACAAGACACAAGAGTGTTGAATTCTAATAGTGGAATGCCTGTGGTACAGCTGACAGTCTGCATCATCTTTCAATGTCACGTCTGCAAAAGACAGTGACCTCTCAGGGGCTGGTGCAGTTGTCATGCCATATGTGATGATAGGTCCTTTGGAGTAGGCTTGGTCCTCCATTACTGGGTCTGACCACTGTGTTTGGGCATCATGGAAGGTCTTTGAAATAGGACCTGGCTCCTCAGAATACTCCACCACACCAGGTTCATCTGCAGGTGATGATTATTTGAATAGTAATATTGTCACGCCCTGGTCTAAGTATTTTGTGTTTTTCTTCATGTATTGGGTCAGGCCAGGTGTGGCATGGAGTTTTTTATTGTGGTGTGTTTTGTCTTGGGGTTTTGGTGTGTATGTATTTGGAATTGTAGCTAGTGGGGTTACAGCAAGGAGTCATCATGTCAGGTACAGTCCTTGGGGCATGGTCCTAGGGCTCAGGTCCTCCGAGAGAGAAAGAAAGAAATTAGAGAGAGCATATGTGGTGGTCTTCCGCTGGCCGGTGGAATTATAACAGAACATGGCCAAGATGTTCAAATGTTCATAAATGACCAGCATGGTCGAATAATAAGGTAGAAAAGTTGAAACTGGAGCAGCAGCACGGCCAGGTGGACTGGGGACAGCAAGGAGTCATTATGTCAGGTAGTCCTGGGGCATGTGGTCCTAGGGGCTCAGGTCCTCCCGAAGGAGAGAATTAGAAAACACACTTAGATTCACACAGGACACCGAATTGGACAGGAGAAGTACCCAGATATAACAAACTTACCCCAGCCCGCCGACACATAAACTACTGCAGACATAAATACTGGAGGCTGAGACAGGAGGGGTCTTATAAATCATAACAATTTGAATCAAAATACAGCTGTAGACAGAAGTCAAAGAGCAAACATCACACATACAACTGATGTCTCTCATGAGTTCTGCCCCATAGGAAAAGTCCCAAGTTATTTTAATTAAGCCCGAAGTCCAGTCCTAGTGATGTCACAGCATACATCATTACCTGCTACTCCTCAGACCAAGCCCATGCATACACAGCTATACAAACTTGCAAGAGATACAATAGTTCCAGTGTTTTCTTAGGCCTCAGCAGTAAATGTCCACTCCCCCAAGTTGATTTATAGAGGTATGTCTGATGCGCTTCTTATCTCTTCTACTCCCCTGCAGGGCTCTGTGCTTATTTTTGAAGTGCTTTCTCACAGACCCTATGCAATAATTCACACATTTCTCAGACCATTTCTTTATAAGAGGCTGAGACTTAGAAAAGACTGTGGAACAATTCTAGAACCTTATAATGAGTATATATGTTGTTAATCTGTAGTCTAGGATCCTATACATGTAGGAGGAGGAG
>NW_027003742.1:0-5222 GCF_036934945.1 Oncorhynchus masou masou
CACATGTCATTCTGTCTTCTCTGAAAAACCGACACAAGTGATTATGGCACAGAGAGAGAGAGCGAGAATAGATAGGGGGAGAGTGTTATGTACTTGAGTGAAGACCCAAAAGCGGTTTTAACAGAAAACAGAGTTCTTTAATGAAAAAACAGGAATGGCATAAATCCTCTTCCAACGTAGTCAATGGAACAAAAAGAACGTTAGTATAATGCAGGATGCACCTGCCAGGCAGACTCCGACAGGATAGGACAAGGTGGAAGCAAACGCGACGACAGCTTGCTTCTGGCATCAAAAACACAAACAAGAATCAGACACTGAAAGTAGCAGGAACAGAGAGAGAAATAGAGACCTAATCAGAGGGGGAAGAGAGAACAGGTGTGAAAGAGTGAATGAGCTAGTTAGGGGAGATGTAGAACAGCTGAAGAATGAGAGACAGAGAAGGTAACCTAAAAAGACCAGCAGAGAGAGACAGAGTGAAGAGAAAGGACAGGAACAGACATAACAAGACATGACAGTACTCCCCACTCACCGAGCGCCTCCTGGCGCACCCGAGGAGGAAACCTGGCGGCAACGGAGGAAATCATCGATCAGGCGAACGGTCCAGCACGTCCCGAGAGGGAACCCAACTCCTCTCCTCAGGACCGCACCCTCCCAATCCACTAGGTACTGATGACCACGAAGCCCCGAGGGGCGCATGTCCAAAATCTTACGAACCCTGTAGATGGGTGCGCCGACAAGGATGGGGGGAGGGACGAGCGGGGGCGCGAAGAACGGGCTTAACACAGGAGACATGGAAGACCGGGTGAACGCGACGAAGATAGCGCGGGAGAAGAAGCGCACTGCGACAGGATTAATGACCTGAGAAATACGGAACGGACTAATGAATCCGCGGGGCCAACTTGCGAGAAGCTGTCTTAAGGGGAAGGTTCTGAGTGGAGAGCCATACTGACCGCAACAATATCTAGGACTCTTGGTCCTACGCTTATTAGCGGCTCCCCTCACAGTTCGCGCCCCCTATTACGGCAAAGTGCCGACCTGACCCCTTCCAGGTGCGCTCGCAACGCTGGACAAAGCCTGAGCGGGGAGGGGACGCAGGACTCGGCGAGCTGAGATGAGAACAGCGGAGGCTGGTACCCGAGGCTACACTGAAAAGGGGATAGACCGGTAGCAGACGAGGAAGCGAGCCAGGGCGTACTCTGCCCAGGGGAGCTGTTCTGACCAAGACGCAGGGTTACGAAAAGAAAGACTGCGTAAAATGCCACTCAACAGTCTGATTGGCCCGTTCGGCTTGACCGTTAGACTGGGGATGAAAGCCGGACGAGAGACTGGACGGAAGCCCCAATCAAACGGCAAAACCCCTCCAAAAATTGAGACGTGAACTGCGGGCCTCTGTCGGAAACGACGTCAGACGGAAGGCCATGAATTCGGAAACATTCTCAATAATGATCTGGAGCCGTCCTTAGCAGAAGGGAGCTTATCGAGAGGAATGAAATGAGCCGCCTTAGAGAATCTATCGACAACCGTAAGAATAACAGTCTTCCCCGCTGATGAAGGCAGTCCGGTGATAAAATCTAAAGCGATGTGAGACCACGGTCGAGAGGGAATGGGAAGCGGTCTGGAGACGGCCGGCAGGAGGAGAGTTCCCAGATTTAGTCTGCGCGCAGACCGAACAAGCGGCGACAAATCGACGCGCGTCACGTTCCCGAGTGGGCCACCAGAAACGCTGGCGAATGGAAGCGAGCGTAGCCCGAACGCCGGGTGGCCGGCTAACTTGGCAGAGTGGGCCCACTGAAGAACGGCCGGACGAGTAGGAACGGGAACGAACAGAAGGTTCCTAGGACAAGCCTCGCGGCGACGGAGTGTGAGCGAGTGCTTGCTTTACCTGCCTCTCAATTCCCCAGACAGTCAACCCGACAACACGCCCGTCAGGGAGAATCCCCTCGGGGTCGGTGGAGACCTCAGAAGAACTGAAGAGACGAGATAAAGCATCAGGCTTGGTGTTTTTTGAGCCCGGACGATAAGAAATAACAAACTCGAAACGAGCGAAAAACAGAGCCCAACGAGCCTGACGCGCATTAAGTCGCTTTGGCTGAACGGATGTACTCAAGGTTCCTATGGTCAGTCCAAACGACAAAAGGAACGGTCGCCCCTCCAACCACTGTCGCCATTCGCCTAGGGCTAAGCGGATGGCGAGCAGTTCGCGATTACCAACATCATAGTTACGTTCTGACGGCGATAAGCGATGAGAGAAAAACGCGCAAGGATGGACCTTGCCGTCAGAGAGAGAGCGCTGAGAAAGAATGGCTCCCACGCCCACCTCTGACGCGTCAACCTCAACAACAAACTGTCTAGAGATGTCAGGGTGTAACAAGAATAGGAGCGGATGTAAAACGATTCTTAAGAAGATCAAAAGCTCCCTGGGCGGAAACGGACCACTTAAAGCACGTCTTAACAGAAGTAAGGGCTGTGAGGGGAGCTGCCACCTGACCGAAATTACGGATGAAACGACGATAGAAATTAGCGAAGCCCAGAAAGCGCTGCAGCTCGACGCGTGACTTAGGAACGGGCCAATCAATGACAGCCTGGACCTTAGCGGGATCCATCTTAATGCCCTCAGCGGAAATAACGGAACCGAGAAAAGGGACAGAGGCGGCATGAAAAATGCACTTCTCAGCCTTCACATAAAGACAGTTCTCCAAAAGGCGCTGGAGGACGCGTCGCACGTGCTGAACATGAATCGAGAGAGACGGTGAAAAAATCAGGATATCGCCCATGTAAACGAAAACAAAAATGTTCAGCATGTCTTCAGGACGTCGTTAACTAGTGCCTGAAAGACAGCTGGAGCGTTAACGAGGCCGAAAGGAAGAACCCGGTATTCAAAGTGCCCTAACGGAGTGTTAAACGCCGTCTTCCACTCGTCCCCCCTCCCTGATGCGCACGAGATGGTAGGCGTTACGAAGGTCCAATTTGGTGAAAAACCTGGCTCCCTGCAGGATCTTCGAAGGCTGAAGACATAAGAGGAAGCGGATAACGATTCTTAACTGTTATGTCATTCAGCCCTCGATAATCCACGCATGGGCGCAGGGACCCGTCCTTCTTCTGAACAAAAAAAAACCCCGCTCCGGCGGGAGAGGAGGAGGAGACTATGGTACCGGCGTCGAGCGAAACCGACAAATAATCCTCGAGAGCCTTACGTTCGGGAGCCGACAGAGAGTATAATCTACCCGGGGGAGTAGTTCCCGGAAGGAGATCAATACTACAGTCATACGACCGGTGTGGAGGGAGAGAAGTGGCCTTGGAACGACTGAACACCGTGCGCAGATCGTGATACTCCTCCGGCACCCCTGTCAAATCGCCAGGCTCCTCCTGTGAAGAAGAGACAGAGGAAACAGGAGGGATAGCAGACATTAAACAGGTCACATGACAAGAAACATTCCAGGATAGGATAGTATTACTAGACCAATTAATAGAAGGGTTATGGCGCACTAGCCAGGGATGACCCAAAACAACAGGTGTAAAAGGTGAACGAAAAATTAAAAAAGAAATGGTTTCGCTATGATTACCAGAGACAGTGAGGGTTAAAGGCAGCGTCTCACGCTGAATCTTGGGGAGAGAACTACCATCTAAAGCGAACAAGGCCGTGGGCTCCCCTAACTGTCTGAGAGGAATGTCATGTTCCCGAGCCCAGGTCTCGTCCATAAAACAGCCCTCCGCCCCAGAGTCTATCAAGGCACTGCAGGAAGCAGATGAACCGGGCCAGCGGAGATGGACCGGAAAAGTAGTGCGTGATCCAGAAGGAGAGGCCTGAGTAGTTGCGGCTCACCAGTAGCCCTCCTCTTACTGATGAGCTCTGGCTTTTACTGGACATGAGGTGACAAAATGACCAGCGGAGCCGCAGTAGAGACAGAGGCGATTGGTGATTCTCCGTTCCTTCTCCTTGGCCGAGATGCGGATACCCCCAGCTGCATAGGCTCAGCATCCGAGCCGGCGGAGGAGGGTGGCAGTGATGCGGCAGGTGGCAGTGATGTGGAGAGGGAGCAGCGGAGAACGCGAGCTCCTTTCCACGAGCTCGGCGACGAAGATCAAACCGTCGCTCTATGCGAATAGCGAGAGCTATTAAGGAGTCCAGACTGGAAGGAACCTCCCGGGAGAGGATCTCGTCCTTAACCTCGACGAGGAGACCCTCCAGAAAACGAGCGAGCAAAGCCGGCTCGCTCCAGTCACTTGAGGCAGCGAGAGTGCGAAACTCAATAGAATAATCCGTTATGGATCGATTCCCCTGACATAGGGAAGACAGGGCCCTGGAAGCCTCCTCCCCAAAAACAGAACGGTCAAAAACCCGTATCATCTCCTCCTTAAAGTCTTGATACTGGTTAATACACTCAGCCCTCGCCTCCCAGACTGCCGTGCCCCACTCACGCGCCCGTCCGGTAAGGAGAGAAATGACGTAGGCGATGCGGGCTGCGCTCCTGGAGTAAGTGTTGGGCTGGAGAGAGAACACCACATCACACTGAGTGAGGAATGAGCGGCACTCAGTGGGCTCCCCAGAGTAACACGGCGGGTTGTTGATCCTGGGCTCCGGAGACTCGGAAACCCTGGAAGTGGGCGGTGGATCGAGGTGGAGTTGGTGAACCTGTCTTGTGAGGTCGGAGACTTGGACGGCCAGGGTCTCAACGGCATGTCGAGCAGCAGACAATTCCTCCTCGTGTCTGCCTAGCATCGCTCCCTGGATCTCGACGGCGGAGTGAAAAGGGTCCGGAGCCGCTGGGTCCATTCTTGGTCTGATTCTTCTGTTATGTACTTGAGTGAAGACCCAAAAGCGGTTTTAACAGAAAACAGAGTTCTTTAATGAAAAAACAGGAATGGCATAAATCCTCTTCCAACGTAGTCAATGGAACAAAAAGAACGTTAGTATAATGCAGGATGCACCTGCCAGGCAGACTCCGACAGGATAGGACAAGGTGGAAGCAAACGCGACGACAGCTTGCTTCTGGCATCAAAAACACAAACAAGAATCAGACACTGAAAGTAGCAGGAACAGAGAGAGAAATAGAGACCTAATCAGAGGGGGAAGAGAGAACAGGTGTGAAAGAGTGAATGAGCTAGTTAGGGGAGATGTAGAACAGCTGAAGAATGAGAGACAGAGAAGGTAACCTAAAAAGACCAGCAGAGAGAGACAGAGTGAAGAGAAAGGACAGGAACAGACATAACAAGACATGACA
>NW_027003743.1:0-5222 GCF_036934945.1 Oncorhynchus masou masou
CTGTCAGGATTTGGCCAGGGTTGTTCCGGGTTTTGGTCACTAGATGCCCCCATTGTGCTTTTTGACCTTATGTTTTTCCCTTGATTCCCATTATTATTTGCACCTGTGCCTCGTTTCCCCTGATTGTATTTAAACCCTTAGTTTCCCTCAGTTCTGTGCTCTGTGTTTGTATGTTAGCACCCAGCCCTAGTGTTCTGTGTATTCTTGTCGATTCCGGTGGACGCTCTTGTGGAATTCTGTTTTTGTTTTTTGAGTATCTCTTGAGGCTTTTTTGTGCTATACCTACCACCTTTTGGATTTGCCATTTTGTATTGAAGGACTTCTCCTTTTTACTTTATTAAATACACCGTCTTAAGTACTGCTGTGTCTGCCTCATCTTCTGGGTTCTGCTGACTATTCGTGGCTCAGTTGGTTAAGTGACTGTTTCTCACTCCGGAGACCCAGGTTCGTAACCGGGTCCTGACAGAAACACAGAGCCAAAAATGAACCCAGAGGCAGCCAGTTCCCAGGACCTTTTTGCCATGCTGTCCCACCACCAGGAGACTGTCCAACGCCACGAAGCCGCCCTGGTTCAGCAAGAGGCCTTAATGGCTAGACATTCTCATCTTCTGTCGGAGATGCTGACTTCCATTAAGCAAATATCTGATCGTCTTACCCCGGCAACAGTTCCCGTCCCAGTACCTCAGATTCACGTACCCATGGCAGTTAACCCCTGGCTGAACCTCGTCTTCCACCTCCCCAACGGTTCTCAGGTGATCCAAGTGCTTGTAAAGGGTTTCTCACCCAATGTTCTCTCTCCTTTGAGCTACAACCCTCGTCGTTTCCCACCGACCGGTCTAAGATCGCTTATATCATCACCCTGCTGTCGGAAAAAGCCCTGGCCTGGGCTACTGCTGTGTGGGATGCCCATAGTTCCTGCTGTGCCAGCTACTCTGCCTTTGCTGAGGAATTCAAACGAGTGTTTCAAGGCCCAAGCAGTGGTTCTGACTCAGCCAAACAGCTCCTGACTCTCCACCAAGGTTGGCGCAGCGTGACGGACTATGCCATCCAGTTCCGCACGGTGGCAGCAGCGAGTGGTTGGAACAACGAGGCGCTCACGGTGTGCTTTCTGAAAGGCCTTTCCGACACTATCCAAGATGAACTGGCCACTCGGGAACCACCGGACAATCTCGAGTCCCTGATCAAGTTGGCCTCACGCATTGACCAGCGTCTGAGAGAGAGAGAACTCAACCGTAGACCTCTAGCCCCTATCAGTCCCAGCTCCGAGTCCCCACCTTTATCCTCGCTGGCTCCACCGGAACCCATGCAGATTGGACGCATCTCCCAGGCTGAGAGAGACCGCCGGATGAGGGAGCGACGCTGTCTATATTGCGGCAAACCGGGCCATTTCCGTTCCACGTGTCCCGGGCTCCAGGGAAACGCTCTGTCCCGTACAGACCGGGGGAACTGTAACGGGAAACATAACCTCCTCCCATCCGTCCAACTCCCGTCTGCTCATTCCAGTCACCCTCTCCTGGGACAACCACAAGCTTCACCTTCAAGCCTTGGTAGACTCTGGAGCCGCAGGTAACTTCATGGATGGTGTCTGGGCGAAGGAGAATGGCGTTCCCTCTGAACCTCTAAGTGACCCCATGAGGGTTACTACATTGGATGGAAGCCCTTTGGGATCTGGACTTGTCACTCATGTCACTACCTCCTTGCGACTTTCAGTTTCACAACACCAGGAATTGATGAACTTTCATTTGATCTCCTGTTCCGAGTTCCCTCTCGTCCTTGGATACCCCTGGCTTCACAGCCATAACCCTCACATCGACTGGTCTATGGGCACTATCAAGCAGTGGGGTCCTACGTGCCAAGCTACTTGTATTTTCCAGAATTCTCCGAGTTCTACTCCCGAGTCTTTAGAATCCATCGACCTGACCCGAGTTCCCGAGTGTTACCATGACCTCAAACTGGTGTTTAGCAAACAGAGGGCCACCATGCTACCACCCCATAGACCTTACGATTGCCCCATCGACCTGTTTCCGGGCACTTGCCCCCCCAGGGGTCGGATCTTTTCCCTATCTCCACCCGAACGAGCTGCTATGGATACCTACATCAAGGACGCTCTGGAAGCAGGCCTCATGCGTCCATCCACCTCCCCGGCGGGAGCAGGGTTTTTCTTTGTGGCCAAGAAAGACGGTGGATTACGTCCTTGCATCGACTACCGGGGACTCAATGCCATAACCGTCCGTAACCGTTACCCGCTACCCCTTATGGCCACAGCCTTCGAGCTGCTCCAGGAAGCAGTTGTTTTCACTAAGCTTGACCTGCGGAACGCATACCATCTTGTGCGGATCAGACCTGGTGACGAGTGGAAGACCGCTTTCAACACGCCTACTGGTCACTATGAATACTTGGTGATGCCCTTCGGCCTGACCAACGCCCCAGCGGTGTTCCAAGCGCTCATAAACGATGTGCTTAGGGATATGCTTAACATATTTGTGTTCGTTTACCTGGATGACATCCTCATCTTTTCGAGCTCCCTTCAAGAACACACTAAGCATGTCAGACAAGTACTCAAACGCCTCCTAGACAGCCATCTGTACGTTAAGCCGGAAAAATGTGAATTCCATTCATCCCGAGTACAATTCCTGGGATTTGTAGTGGAACCCGGTCGAGTCCAAATGGACCCCAGGAAGGTAGGGCGGTAGCGGATTGGCCCACCCCCAAATCCGTTAAGGAAGTTCAGCGTTTCCTGGGCTTCACAAACTTTTACCGCAAGTTCATCAAGAACTTCAGCTTGGTGGCAGCCCTCTCTCAGCTTTAACCAAGGGTGGCAATGCAAGGTTTTTGTGGGGAAGAGAAGCTGAGACGGCCTTCCAAGGACTCAAGCAGCGCGTTCTCTCTGCTCCCATCCTGATACTACCGACTACGGATGAACCATTTGTGGTGGAGGTAGACGCATCAGAGGTTGGTGTTGGAGCTGTCCTGTCTCAGAGGGGTGAAGACAAGAAGCTTCATCCGTGCGCTTTCTTCTCACACCGGCTTACCCCGACTGAGAGGAACTACGATGTGGGGGATCGTGAACTCCTAGCGGTTAAGATGGCATTGAAGGAATGGAGACACTGGCTCGAGGGGCTTCTCACCCGTTTCAAGTGCTTACGGACCACAAAAATCTGGAGTATATCCAGCAGGCGAAGCGGTTGAACTCTAGACAAGCTAGATGGTCTCTTTTCTTCAATCGATTCCAGTTTATCCTCACCTATCGGCCCGGGTCGAAGAATCTCAAACCGGATGCCCTGTCCCGAGTCTACGCTCCTGCCATTCGAGATGACACGGACATGCCTGTCCTTCCTGCTGCTAAGATTGTGGCTCCGATCTCGTGGCAAGTTGAGGATACCGTGAGACGTGCTCAAGCTAGCGAACCGGACCCGAAAGGAGGTCCTGCCAATCGGTTGTTTGTCCCCAAGGCAGTGAGGACTCAGGTCCTTCTGTGGGGGCACTCCTCTCGCCTCACCTGTCATCCGGGCGTAGGTCGCACCTTGGAGTTCATCCAGCGTAAGTTCTGGTGGCCTACCATAAGAGAAGACGTTGCCACTTTCGTCAATGCCTGTCCCGTGTGCTGCCAGGGCAAATCTTCTCACCTCCGCCCTCAAGGACTCCTTCACCCTTTACCTGTTCCCCACAGACCCTGGTCCCATATCTCATTGGACTTTATTACTGGACTTCCTCCATCCCATGGCAATACTACTATCCTAGTCATAATCGACAGGTTTTCAAAGGCGGCCAGGTTCGTCCCTCTGACTAAGTTACCTTCTGCCAAGGAAACGGCTGAGTTGGTAATTAATCATGTGTTCCGAGTCTTCGGCATTCCTCAAGATATGGTTTCTGACAGAGGTCCCCAGTTCGCCTCAAGGTTTTGGAAGGCCTTCTGCCAACTCATGGGGGCTTCTGCCAGTCTATCTTCAGGGTACCATCCGGAGTCCAACGGCCAAACAGAGAGGATGAATCAAGAGCTGGAAACCACCCTCCGATGTATGACTCGTGACAACCCGTCCACATGGTCATCCTTTATTGTTTGGGCCGAATACGCGCACAACACCTTGCGCTCCTCCTCCACTGGTATGTCCCCGCACGAGTGTCAGTTTGGCTATGCTCCTCCATTGTTCCCGGACCAGGAGGCAGAAGTCAGAGTGCCTTCAGCCTTGAAGTTCGTCAGACGCTGTCGGCTTATGTGGAGGAAGACCCGTCTTAATCTTATGCGTTCCTCACAGAGGTACCAACAACAAGCCAACAGACGTCGCCGTCCCGGGCCTACCCTGCGCCCCGGCCAGAGAGTCTGGCTCTCCACAAGAGACTTACCACTACGGGTGGAGTCTCGCAAGCTGTCCCAGAAATACATCGGTCCCTTCAAGGTTGCCAGGAGAGTTAACCCAGTTTCTTATCGCCTACACTTACCCAGATCCCTTAAGATTAATCCCACATTTCACATTTCATTGTTAAAACCTGTTGTTTTTTCTCCCTTGTCCCGGCAGACAGACCTCCCCTCCGCCTCGTGTCATTGGAGGCCAGCCGGCTTATACCGTCCATCGGATACTGGATTCCCGCCGGGTGCAGCGGTCCTGGCAGTATCTGGTGGACTGGGAAGGCTACGGTCCCGAGGAGCGCTCCTGGGTTCCTGCCAAAGACATCCTGGACCCTGACCTCATTCGTCAGTTCAGGGCCCTCCACCCTGAGAGAGCTGGTAGGAACGTCAGGAGCCGTTCCTAGGGGGGATTCTGTCAGGATTTGGCCAGGGTTGTTCCGGGTTTTGGTCACTAGATGCCCCCATTGTGCTTTTTGACCTTATGTTTTTTCCCTTGATTCCCATTATTATTTGCACCTGTGCCTCGTTTCCCCTGATTGTATTTAAACCCTTAGTTTCCCTCAGTTCTGTGCTCTGTGTTTGTATGTTAGCACCCAGCCCTAGTGTTCTGTGTATTCTTGTCGATTCCGGTGGACGCTCTTGTGGAATTCTGTTTTTGTTTTTTGAGTATCTCTTGAGGCTTTTTTGTGCTATACCTACCACCTTTTGGATTTGCCATTTTGTATTGAAGGACTTCTCCTTTTTACTTTATTAAATACACCGTCTTAAGTACTGCTGTGTCTGCCTCATCTTCTGGGTTCTGCTGACTATTCGTGGCTCAGTTGGTTAAGTGACTGTTTCTCACTCCGGAGACCCAGGTTCGTAACCGGGTCCT
>NW_027003744.1:0-5222 GCF_036934945.1 Oncorhynchus masou masou
TGTCAGGACCCGGTTACGAACCTGGGTCTCCGGAGTGAGAAACAGTCACTTAACCAACTGAGCCACGAATAGTCAGCAGAACCCAGAAGATGAGGCAGACACAGCAGTACTTAAGACGGTGTATTTAATAAAGTAAAAAGGAGAAGTCCTTCAATACAAAATGGCAAATCCAAAAGGTGGTAGGTATAGCACAAAAAGCCTCAAGAGATACTCAAAAAACAAAAACAGAATTCCACAAGAGCGTCCACCGGAATCGACAAGAATACACAGAACACTAGGGCTGGGTGCTAACATACAAACACAGAGCACAGAACTGAGGGAAACTAAGGGTTTAAATACAATCAGGGGAAAACGAGGCACAGGTGCAAATAATAATGGGAATCAAGGGAAAAAACATAAGGTCAAAAAGCACAATGGGGGCATCTAGTGACCAAAACCCGGAACAACCCTGGCCAAATCCTGACAGAATCCCCCCTAGGAACGGCTCCTGACGTTCCTACCAGCTCTCTCAGGGTGGAGGGCCCTGAACTGACGAATGAGGTCAGGGTCCAGGATGTCTTTGGCAGGAACCCAGGAGCGCTCCTCGGGACCGTAGCCTTCCCAGTCCACCAGATACTGCCAGGACCGCTGCACCCGGCGGGAATCCAGTATCCGATGGACGGTATAAGCCGGCTGGCCTCCAATGACACGAGGCGGAGGGGGAGGTCTGTCTGCCGGGACAAGGGGAGAAAAACAACAGGTTTTAACAATGAAATGTGAAATGTGGGATTAATCTTAAGGGATCTGGGTAAGTGTAGGCGATAAGAAACTGGGTTAACTCTCCTGGCAACCTTGAAGGGACCGATGTATTTCTGGGACAGCTTGCGAGACTCCACCCGTAGTGGTAAGTCTCTTGTGGAGAGCCAGACTCTCTGGCCGGGCGCAGGGTAGGCCCGGGACGGCGACGTCTGTTGGCTTGTTGTTGGTACCTCTGTGAGGAACGCATAAGATTAAGACGGGTCTTCCTCCACATAAGCCGACAGCGTCTGACGAACTTCAAGGCTGAAGGCACTCTGACTTCTGCCTCCTGGTCCGGGAACAATGGAGGAGCATAGCCAAACTGACACTCGTGCGGGGACATACCAGTGGAGGAGGAGCGCAAGGTGTTGTGCGCGTATTCGGCCCAAACAATAAAGGATGACCATGTGGACGGGTTGTCACGAGTCATACATCGGAGGGTGGTTTCCAGCTCTTGATTCATCCTCTCTGTTTGGCCGTTGGACTCCGGATGGTACCCTGAAGATAGACTGGCAGAAGCCCCCATGAGTTGGCAGAAGGCCTTCCAAAACCTTGAGGCGAACTGGGGACCTCTGTCAGAAACCATATCTTGAGGAATGCCGAAGACTCGGAACACATGATTAATAACCAACTCAGCCGTTTCCTTGGCAGAAGGTAACTTAGTCAGAGGGACGAACCTGGCCGCCTTTGAAAACCTGTCGATTATGACTAGGATAGTAGTATTGCCATGGGATGGAGGAAGTCCAGTAATAAAGTCCAATGAGATATGGGACCAGGGTCTGTGGGGAACAGGTAAAGGGTGAAGGAGTCCTTGAGGGCGGAGGTGAGAAGATTTGCCCTGGCAGCACACGGGGCAGGCATTGACGAAAGTGGCAACGTCTTCTCTTATGGTAGGCCACCAGAACTTACGCTGGATGAACTCCAAGGTGCGACCTACGCCCGGATGACAGGTGAGGCGAGAGGAGTGCCCCCACAGAAGGACCTGAGTCCTCACTGCCTTGGGGACAAACAACCGATTGGCAGGACCTCCTTTCGGGTCCGGTTCGCTAGCTTGAGCACGTCTCACGGTATCCTCAACTTGCCACGAGATCGGAGCCACAATCTTAGCAGCAGGAAGGACAGGCATGTCCGTGTCATCTCGAATGGCAGGAGCGTAGACTCGGGACAGGGCATCCGGTTTGAGATTCTTCGACCCGGGCCGATAGGTGAGGATAAACTGGAATCGATTGAAGAAAAGAGACCATCTAGCTTGTCTAGAGTTCAACCGCTTCGCCTGCTGGATATACTCCAGATTTTTGTGGTCCGTAAGCACTTGAAACGGGTGAGAAGCCCCCTCGAGCCAGTGTCTCCATTCCTTCAATGCCATCTTAACCGCTAGGAGTTCACGATCCCCCACATCGTAGTTCCTCTCAGTCGGGGTAAGCCGGTGTGAGAAGAAAGCGCACGGATGAAGCTTCTTGTCTTCACCCCTCTGAGACAGGACAGCTCCAACACCAACCTCTGATGCGTCTACCTCCACCACAAATGGTTCATCCGTAGTCGGTAGTATCAGGATGGGAGCAGAGAGAACGCGCTGCTTGAGTCCTTGGAAGGCCGTCTCAGCTTCTCTTCCCCACAAAAACCTTGCATTGCCACCCTTGGTTAAAGCTGAGAGAGGGGCTGCCACCAAGCTGAAGTTCTTGATGAACTTGCGGTAAAAGTTTGTGAAGCCCAGGAAACGCTGAACTTCCTTAACGGATTTGGGGGTGGGCCAATCCGCTACCGCCCTACCTTCCTGGGGTCCATTTGGACTCGACCGGGTTCCACTACAAATCCCAGGAATTGTACTCGGGATGAATGGAATTCACATTTTTCCGGCTTAACGTACAGATGGCTGTCCAGGAGGCGTTTGAGTACTTGTCTGACATGCTTAGTGTGTTCTTGAAGGGAGCTCGAAAAGATGAGGATGTCATCCAAGTAAACGAACACAAATATGTTAAGCATATCCCTAAGCACATCGTTTATGAGCGCTTGGAACACCGCTGGGGCGTTGGTCAGGCCGAAGGGCATCACCAAGTATTCATAGTGACCAGTAGGCGTGTTGAAAGCGGTCTTCCACTCGTCACCAGGTCTGATCCGCACAAGATGGTATGCGTTCCGCAGGTCAAGCTTAGTGAAAACAACTGCTTCCTGGAGCAGCTCGAAGGCTGTGGCCATAAGGGGTAGCGGGTAACGGTTACGGACGGTTATGGCATTGAGTCCCCGGTAGTCGATGCAAGGACGTAATCCACCGTCTTTCTTGGCCACAAAGAAAAACCCTGCTCCCGCCGGGGAGGTGGATGGACGCATGAGGCCTGCTTCCAGAGCGTCCTTGATGTAGGTATCCATAGCAGCTCGTTCGGGTGGAGATAGGGAAAAGATCCGACCCCTGGGGGGCAAGTGCCCGGAAACAGGTCGATGGGGCAATCGTAAGGTCTATGGGGTGGTAGCATGGTGGCCCTCTGTTTGCTAAACACCAGTTTGAGGTCATGGTAACACTCGGGAACTCGGGTCAGGTCGATGGATTCTAAAGACTCGGGAGTAGAACTCGGGAATTCTGGAAAATACAAGTAGCTTGGCACGTAGGACCCCACTGCTTGATAGTGCCCACAGACCAGTCGATGTGAGGGTTATGGCTGTGAAGCCAGGGGTATCCAAGGACGAGAGGGAACTCGGAACAGGAGATCAAATGAAAGTTCATCAATTCCTGGTGTTGTGAAACTGAAAGTCGCAAGGAGGTAGTGACATGAGTGACAAGTCCAGATCCCAAAGGGCTTCCATCCAATGTAGTGACCCTCATGGGTTCACTTAGAGGTTCAGAGGGAACGCCATTCTCCTTCGCCCAGACACCATCCATGAAGTTACCTGCGGCTCCAGAGTCTACCAAGGCTTGAAGGTGAAGCTTGTGGTTGTCCCAGGAGAGGGTGACTGGAATGAGCAGACGGGAGTTGGACGGATGGGAGGAGGTTATGTTTCCCGTTACAGTTCCCCCGGTCTGTACGGGACAGAGCGTTTCCCTGGAGCCCGGGACACGTGGAACGGAAATGGCCCGGTTTGCCGCAATATAGACAGCGTCGCTCCCTCATCCGGCGGTCTCTCTCAGCCTGGGAGATGCGTCCAATCTGCATGGGTTCCGGTGGAGCCAGCGAGGATAAAGGTGGGGACTCGGAGCTGGGACTGATAGGGGCTAGAGGTCTACGGTTGAGTTCTCTCTCTCAGACGCTGGTCAATGCGTGAGGCCAACTTGATCAGGGACTCGAGATTGTCCGGTGGTTCCCGAGTGGCCAGTTCATCTTGGATAGTGTCGGAAAGGCCTTTCAGAAAGCACACCGTGAGCGCCTCGTTGTTCCAACCACTCGCTGCTGCCACCGTGCGGAACTGGATGGCATAGTCCGTCACGCTGCGCCAACCTTGGTGGAGAGTCAGGAGCTGTTTGGCTGAGTCAGAACCACTGCTTGGGCCTTGAAACACTCGTTTGAATTCCTCAGCAAAGGCAGAGTAGCTGGCACAGCAGGAACTATGGGCATCCCACACAGCAGTAGCCCAGGCCAGGGCTTTTTCCGACAGCAGGGTGATGATATAAGCGATCTTAGACCGGTCGGTGGGAAACGACGAGGGTTGTAGCTCAAAGGAGAGAGAACATTGGGTGAGAAACCCTTTACAAGCACTTGGATCACCTGAGAACCGTTGGGGAGGTGGAAGACGAGGTTCAGCCAGGGGGTTAACTGCCATGGGTACGTGAATCTGAGGTACTGGGACGGGAACTGTTGCCGGGGTAAGACGATCAGATATTTGCTTAATGGAAGTCAGCATCTCCGACAGAAGATGAGAATGTCTAGCCATTAAGGCCTCTTGCTGAACCAGGGCGGCTTCGTGGCGTTGGACAGTCTCCTGGTGGTGGGACAGCATGGCAAAAAGGTCCTGGGAACTGGCTGCCTCTGGGTTCATTTTTGGCTCTGTGTTTCTGTCAGGACCCGGTTACGAACCTGGGTCTCCGGAGTGAGAAACAGTCACTTAACCAACTGAGCCACGAATAGTCAGCAGAACCCAGAAGATGAGGCAGACACAGCAGTACTTAAGACGGTGTATTTAATAAAGTAAAAAGGAGAAGTCCTTCAATACAAAATGGCAAATCCAAAAGGTGGTAGGTATAGCACAAAAAAGCCTCAAGAGATACTCAAAAAACAAAAACAGAATTCCACAAGAGCGTCCACCGGAATCGACAAGAATACACAGAACACTAGGGCTGGGTGCTAACATACAAACACAGAGCACAGAACTGAGGGAAACTAAGGGTTTAAATACAATCAGGGGAAAACGAGGCACAGGTGCAAATAATAATGGGAATCAAGGGAAAAAACATAAGGTCAAAAAGCACAATGGGGGCATCTAGTGACCAAAACCCGGAACAACCCTGGCCAAATCCT
>NW_027003745.1:0-5221 GCF_036934945.1 Oncorhynchus masou masou
CCTTAATGCAACCGCTGTGTCAGATTTAAAAAAAATAACTTTACGGAAAAAGCATAATCTGAGAACGGCGCTCAGAGCCCAAACCAGCCAAAATAAATATCCGCCATGTTGTGCAGTCAACATTATTCATAAATAGCATTATAAATATTCACTTACCTTTGATGATGTTCATCAGAATGCACTCCCAGGAATTGCAGTTCCACAATAAATACTTGTTTTGTTCGATAATGTCCATCATTTATGTCCATTTATGTCCAAATAGCTTCTTTTGTTAGGGCGTTTGGTAAATAAATCCAAAAGCGCGTTCAGGTCCAGTCGGGCGAAAAGTTCAAAGAGTTATATTACAGGTCGAAGAAACTTGTGAAACTAAGTATATAATCAATCTTTAGGATGTTTTTATCATAAATGTTCAATAATGTTCCAACCGGAGAATTCCATTGTCTGTAGAAAAGCAATGGAGCGAGAGATACCTCTCATGTTGTAACGGTTTTCATCTGGTGAAAGAGAGGTGGACGAAAATGCAGCGTGGTTAGTTTTGTACATCTTTAATAACGAAGAAAGTACAACAAGGTACAAAACAAGAAACGTGAAAAAACCGAACAGTCCTATCTGGTGCCACAAACACAAAGACAGGAACAATCACCCACAAGAGACATAAAGAATATGGCTGCCTAAATATGGTTCCCAATCAGAGACAACGATAAACACCTGCCTCTGATTGAGAACCACTCTAGGCAACCATAGACTTACCTAGAGTACTACTCTAACCACAATCCCATAACCACAAACAACCCCAGACAAAACAAACCACATAAATCCCCATGTCGCACCCTGGCCTAACCAAAATAATTACGAAAACACAGAATACTAAGGCCAGGGCATGACACATGTGAAATGTGGGTGACTGAGAACGAGACTGCTGGCAGACCCCAGTCAAACAGCTCCGATCATGCCCCCCTTCACACGAGAAGCCTGAAACAATGTTCTAAAGACAGTTGATATCTAGTGAAAGCCTTAGGAAGTGCAAAATAACCCAAAATAACCCAAAATAACCCATAACCCACTGTGAATTCGATAAGGGATGTCACGGCCATCGAATGAACTGGACCAAAGCGCGGCTTGGTGAGCGTACATTTTCCTATATTTAAAATAAAGCTAACAAAACAGTAAACCATACAAAACGACCGTAAAGCTTAAGGGCTATAGTGCCACAAACAAAGACGAGGGAAAAGGGCTACCTAAGTATGATTTCCAATCAGAGACAACGATAGACAGCTGTCCCTGATTGAGAACCTTACCCGGCCAAAACAAAGAAATACACAAACAACGAAAATAGAACATAGAATGCCCACCAAAAGCACACCCTGACCAAACCCAAAATAGAGACTTTGATAGCTCTAAGGTCAGGGCATTACAGTACCCCCCCAAAGGTGCGGACTCCGGCCACAAAATCTGAACCTATAGGGGAGGGTCTGGGTGGGCATCTATCCGCGGTGGCAGCTCTAGTGCGGGATGTAGACCCCACTCCATCTCTGGCTCACCCCACTTTGGTGGCACCTCTGGTGCGGGGACCCCTGTAGTGGGCCCCGGACTGGGCACCCTCATTGCGGGACCTGGACTGGGGACCGTTGTTGCAGGCCCCAGACTGGGGACCTTCGCTGGAGGCTCAGGACTGGAGACTGTCGCTGATGGGGGGAGACATAGACAGCCTGGTGTATGGAGCTGCCACAGGGCCCACCAGGCCGGGGAGACATACAGGAGGCCTGGTTCTGGGCGCAGGCACAGGATGAAAAAGGCTGTGGTGGACCACTGGAGATCTGGTGCTTATCCCTGGCACCCCTCTTCCAGGCTGAATGCCACCTTTAGCCTTTTTTTCTTCTTTTATCTTACCTTTATTTTACTAGGCAAGTCAGTTAAGAACAAATTCTTATTTTCAATGACGGCCTAGGAACAGTGGGTTAACTGCCTGTTCAGGGGCAGAACGACAGATTAGTACCTTGTCAGCTCGGGATTTGAACTTGCAAGCCGGTTACTAGTCCAATGCTCTAACCACGAGGCTACACTGCCACCCCAGGATACCCAGCCTGGAGATTCAGCACATGCACCTCTCCTTTGTTAGAGCCCCATTTTAGCCCGGCACGTGCAGGGAGCTGGAACAGGCCGCGCTGGGTTCTCCTTGCGAACTGGGGATACCATGCGTAGAGCTGGTGCAGGATAACCCGGGCCGAAGAAACGCACCAGAGACCAGGAGCACTGAGCGGCACAATCCCTCCTGGCTGAATTCCAACTCTAGCACAGCAACTGCGTGGGAGCTTGCAGAGCGCACCGGGCAAGAGGAGCTGAATTGAGACACATGACGCAGAGCCGCATAACCTGGTGCCTGACTAGTCACTCTCTCCCCAAGGTAAGCAAAGGGAGTTGGCTCAGTACTCCACCATCTCCCCGTGTGGCCCCCAAATTTTTGGGGGCTGCCTCTCGTGCCTGCTTTGCTGACCTGCCTCCCACCCGCCGCAACTCTGCTTCAACTGCCTCCAGTTCCTCCCCGAGCCAGCGATACTCCCCAGCCTGCCTCCAGGGTCCTTTACCGTCTAGGATCTCCTCCCATGTCCAGGAGTCCCTTTCACCACGCCCTCCTTGGTTCTTTGGTGGTGGGAGGTTCTGTCACGGCCGTCAAAAGAACTGGACCAAAGCGCAAGCTTGGTGAGCATACATTTTACTTTATTTAAAATGATGCCAACAAAACAATAAACAATGCAAAACAACCGTGAAGCTTAAGGGCTATAGTGCCACAAACAAAGACAACCTCCCACACAGAACGGAGGGAAAAGGGCAACCTAACTATGGTTCCCAATCAGAGACAACGATAGACAGCTGTCCCAAATTGAGAACCATACCCGGCAAAAACAAAGAAAATACAAAAACATAGAAAATAGAACATAGAATGCCCACCCAAATCACATCCTGACCAAACCCAAAATAGAGACATAAAAAGCTCTAAGGTCAGGGTGTGACAGGGGCTGGAGTTCAAAACTACAAACCTCAGATGTCCCACTTCCTTTTTTTTGGATTTTTTTTTCTGCTTTTTGCCTGCCATATGAGTTAAGTTATACTCACAGATATCATTCAAACAGGTTTAGAAGTGTCTTCTATCTATTTCTATTTCAGAGTGTTTTCATCCAATACTAATAATAATGTGCATATACACTGCTCCAAAAAATAAAAGGAACAGTAAAATAACACATCCTAGATCTGAATGAATGAAATATTCTCATAAGAAAAATCTTTACATAGTTGAATGTGCTGACAACAAAATCACACAAAATGATCAATGGAAATCAAATGTATCAACCCATATCAACCCATTTATCAACCAATGGAGGTCTGGATTTGGAGTCACTCAAAAATTTATGGACAACTACACTACAGGCTGATCCAACTTTGATGTCATGTCCTTAAATCAAGTCAAAATGAGGCACAGTAGTGTGTGTGGCATCCACATGCCTGTATGACTCCCTACAATGCCTGGGATGCTCCTGATGAGTTACGGATGGTCTCCTGAGGGATCTCCTCCCAGACCTGACTAAAGCATCCGCCAACTCCTGGACAAAGCTCATGTGTGCAACGCATGCTGTTGGATGAGCGAGACATGATGTCCCAGATGTACTAATTGGATTCAGGTCTGTGGAACGGCGGACAGTCTATAGCATCAATGCCTTCTCTTGCAGGAACTGCTGACACACTCCAGCCACATGAGGTATAGCATTGTCTTGCATTAGAGGAACCCAGGGACAACCGCACCAGCATATGGTCTCACAAGGGGTCTGAGGATCTCATCTCAGTACCCCAATGGCAGTCAGGCTACTCTCTGGTGAGCACATGGAGGCTGTGCGCCCCCCCAAAGAAATGCCACCCTACTGACTGACCCACCGCCAAACCGGGTCATGCTGGATGATGTTGCAGGTGCAGCAGAACGTTCTCCACGGCATCTCCAGACTGTCACGTCTGTCACATGTGCTCAGTGTGAACCTGCTTTCATCTGTGAAGAGCACAGGGCGCCAGTGGTGAATTTGCCAATCTTGGTGTTCTCTGGCAAATGCCAAACGTCCTGCACGGTGTTGGGCTGTAAGCACAACCCACACCTGTGGACGTCGGGCCCTCATACCACCCTCCTGGAGTCTGTTTCTGACCGTTTGAGCAGACACATGCACATTTGTGGCCTGCTGGAGGTCATTTTGCAGGGCTCTGGCAGTGCTCCTCCTGCTCCTCCTTGCACAAAGGTGGAGGTAGCGGTCCTGTTGCTGGGTTGTTGCCCTCCTACGGCCTCCTCCACATCTCCTGATGTACTGGCCTGTCTCCTGGTAACGCCTCCATGCTCTAGACACTACGCTGACAGACACAGCAAACCTTCTTTCCACAGCTCGCATTGATGTGCCATCCTGGATGAGTTGCACTACCTGAGCCACTTGTGTGGGTTGTAGACTCCGTCTCATGCTACCACTAGAGTGAAAGCACCGCCAGCATTCAAAAGTGACCAAAACATCACATTAATGATAGGTACTGAGAAGTGGTCTGTGGTTCCCATCTGCAGAACCACTCCTTTATTGGGGGTGTCTTGCTAATTGGCTATAATTTCACCTGTTGTCTATTCCATTTGCACAACAGCATGTGAAATTATTGTCAATCAATGTTGCTTCAAAGTGGACAGTTTGATTTCACAGAAGTGTGATTGATTTGGAGTTACATTGTGTTGTTTAATTGTTCCCTTTATTTTTTTGAGCAGTGTATTAGCATCTGGGACTGAGTAGGAGGCAGTTCACTCTGGGCACTCTATTCATCAAAAAGTGAAAATGCTGCCCCCTATCCCAAAGAAGATAACCGGCAAACAGAAGTGAATAGTGCAACATGCAACAGCCACTAAATTCATTACAGCGATACAGGTTTAAACTTTTCTATTAACCTCTAGCGTCGAGCAATCCCGTATCCAGGAGTGTAATCATAGCCTCAAGCTCATTAGCATAACGCAACGTTAACTATTCATGAAAATCGCAAATTAAATGAAATAAATATATTGTCTCACAAGCTTAGCCTTTTGTTAACAACACTGTCATCTCAGATTTTCAAAATATGCTTTTCAACCATAGCTACACAAGCATTTGTGTAAGAATATTGATAGCTAGCATGGCATTAAGCCTAGCATTCAGTAGGCAACATTTTCACAAAA